>NC_052349.1:207254-364242 GCF_009727055.1 Benincasa hispida | reverse complement strand
ATTAATTAATTAATTAATTAAAATAATTAAATTATTATAAATCAATTAGAATATTGATAATCGTCCTAATAATAATAATTTCTATTAAATAGTTATGATAATATAAAATATTAATCGTTAATATATTACTTGAAATTTATTAAGTCTAATTAATATATTTGTATTTAATATTAATCAAAATTATTAATAATGAATAATTGATATTAATTTATTAATGAATTAAGCTATATTTTTATTGGTCATCTTCCAAGCATAAAAATCTCACATTTTTGCAAGGTGTTAAAAAACTCATTTCAAATGGGTTTTGAAAATCTCTCGAGTAATATATCCCGAGTTTTAAAATTTGAAATTCTATGAAACAAACAAGAATATTAAATGTCTGTCTGAAATTCCATGGAAAAACCTATGAAATAAAAAGGCCCTTAGTGTTAGAGATGTGCGTTCGAATCTCCTTACTCACTACTCAAACTAGTATTTCCATGCTACTTCCATTTAACATTTGATACTATATTAAATGATATTGTTTTATTTTATGGGGTCACCCTAATCTTAAATGTTTCTTTTATAACTGTTTGCACGAGGTTTTCGGAGAAATTTGTTTCGTGGAGTTGAACTTGATTTTTATATTAATTTCAGTATAGCGAGTACAATATCTAATACATAATTCTTTGATACTTTCAAAATGAACTTTAATCTTTAAGTTGGTTGATCTTCTTGGATGATTGACCTTTGGGCATATTAATCTTCTAGGATGATCGACCTTTGAGCTTGATGATCTTCTTGGATGATCAGCCTTTGGACTTGTTAATCTTCTTGGATGATCGAGCTTTGGGCTTGATGATCTTTTGGGATGATCGGCCTTTGGGCTTAATGATCTTCTTGGAGGATCAATGTTCACACGAAGCTTATGGAGAAATGTATTTCATGGAGTGAACTTGTGTTGATGTAGATTTGATGTGAGTAATTCGATCTCTAGTACTTGATCCTCTGATTTTCTCTCAATTGAATGCATACGCTTGACTTGAAAAAACGGAGCGCGTGATGTTCTTGAAGTCGAAGTCTTAAAAGAGTCTTTGTATCTTCAGGAGACTTGTGTCTTTAAGAAGTGTGCAGCTTCAGAAGTCTAGGAGTCTTCTAATTGTTGGGGGAATTCTTTCTAGGCTATTTGGAATGTAGAATTTCCGACCTTAACAAATGAAGAGAGCTCCTTTATTTACAGAGTTCTCTGGTGGGGTTCATGGGTTTGGGCTTGGTCGGTCCATGGGTCTGGCCCTTGGGCTCAATTAGTTGAATTTGGGCCTAATTTGACATTTGGGTCAAATTCAACCTATTTTTGGGCTTAATTGAACTTCAACCCAAATAATAGTATCAAATTTGACCAAATTCATTTTATCCGATTCAATAGTCATGATAAACACACGTGGCATCAACGGAATTTGTTTTCATTTTCAATTTGGGACACATGTTAACTTCAAATTGGTCCCAAATTTGATGATTTGAAATTTTGTCATTAATTTAGTAAATGACGTGGCAATTTATGACTTGTCTAAAATTTCTCCATCAACAAATTGCTATTCTTGAGATTTATGCACAATGTGGGTGGATAAATCTCGAAAAAATGAAGTTGGAATCAAAATACGAGTTATTTACTCTTGATTTAAACTGCATTTGATGTGCCAATCAAACTACGACTTTAGTATATACGTTTAGCTAGCATTTTGGATAAAATTTGGAATATGGTCAAATTTTAATGAGATTTTTCCTCTAATTTGATTTAGTCTAAGGATAAAAGCTAAACTTGATAAAAATTTGGGATATACCCAAATTTAATTTGAAAGGAATTTTAGATCTTACCCGCAATTTGTTTTGGAAGAAGGGATGAACCTAAACTTGGATGAATTTGAAATAAAATTTGGAAGATGCCCAAATTTAAATTTTACATCAATTTAAGGCCTAAAAAATGTGTCTCTTGAATTTTGGATAAAATTTAGTGGCCAAATTTTAATTTGAGATGAATTTGGGACTTTATCCATAATTTAATTTAGTTTTGGGACAGGAGGCTAAATTTGGACGATTTGAATTTGGGGATAAAATTTGGAATATGCCCAAATTTTAGTTTGAGGCTTGTCCACAATTTAATCTCAAAGTTGAACAGCTCGATTTTGAATAAAATTTGGAATAAACCAAATTTTAATTTGAGATTTTATCCACAATTTAAATTTGATTTAGAATAGAATTTGGAATATGTCCAAATCTTGCTTGAAAATAAATTTGAGGACAAAATCTAATAAAATCAAATCAAATAGAACTTAATTTGAAATTAGGATAAAATCAAATTAGCAAATCTAATAAATTCTCATAATTTAAACCAAATCTTTATATGACTTGGATCCCTAATTCGTCATGAATTCTGGCAAATCCTCTACAAATAGAACCCTAAAGCTCCTACATTCCCAAATCAAAAACCCCTGGAAGGTAAAGAAAAGGAAAAAAAAAAAAAAACTCTCTCTCTCTTTTTCCCCTGGAGCTGCCTAGTTGCCCAGTGATGTGTTCTATCTATGCAATGGATTAAGGGCAATGTAATATCTTATAAAAGAATTGATATACCTAGTTAGACCCAAGTATAAATCCAACTAGAATCTTGGTGAGTCCAAGGTTGAACTTAAGGTTTGTGTTCTATGGATGCGTTGACAATAATTGTTTCAATCTTGATGCGAATTGTTTGTTAGATATGCAATGAGTTTGTTCCTATTCTATTGCTAAAATAAATAGTGATGGATGCGATGGGAATCACAATCGTAAGTGAATCAGTCTATGTGAGAGATACAAGTTTTGAATGAATAAAGATAGGGTTGAGAAAAATATTTACTAACATTCCTAAGTAATTGAATAACTTATGCGTTCAAACAAATCACTCAAAAATTATAACCTATACTTTTAATGTATTTAGCCACCATATCCCATTTCTAGGATGCATCGATGAGTATTTGATGGAACAGATTGTTGGAGTTAGCATGCAATTAGCAAAAATAAATAGAATCATTAAGCACTCTAATTCATCAATTTTAGCAACTAAGAAAGCATGTTCAAGAACTTAAAGTAGGGTTTGATGATATAACCTTAAAGACCTCTTCAATTCACGAACTCAGCTTCAATCTTCACTCCAAATGCTTGTAGACCACCACTTGATCTTCCCTACTATTCTTTAGGATCTTAGATTGGGTGGTGGAACCTAAAATGAGTTGAAATTTAAGGAAATTTTTAGGGAAAAAGGTTGTTTTTGTTTGGAGTTGAAAAATTCTTCTTCTTCACTAAAACCAACAAAACTTTTTCTTTGCATGCCTTTAATTCTTAGAAAATTTTTTCCCTTTTATCAAAAGCCAGCATGCAGCTTCATCAAACCTTCAATTGACAACACCACCTTAACTCATTAAGGTGATTATCATTGGAATGGTGAAGTGGACGACCCACTTTCTTCCAATGATGAATCCCTAGTCATGTAATTTTAATATTTAAATCATATTTAAATATTATCCAATTCTTCAATTTCATTTAATTCGATAATTAAAAGTGTAATTATATCGTATATAATTATTGATTCCCTCAATTTGAATTTGAATGTTTCAAATTCTCTCATCACGCTATTCTAAGGTTTAATCCATTTGTGAGCTAGTAGAGGGACCTAATAGACCTACAGATCATGAACTCTAATGATTTGAAATTAACCGGCTAAACTTTTTAATCCAAATTAACCAACATTCGTTAACTACTGGGTCACTCCATTGAAGCCCAGTAGTTGCACTCCCCTCACTGTAGATATAATTGTATACACTCGATATAACCATTATCAGTAAGTCAACCCTTCACAAGTTATTTCAAAAAACGGTTGGGTCAAAAAGCAACTTCACCCCCAAGATTACATCTTGTTTCTTAAGTCACAAGATGAACAATTGGTTTGTGATCCAATCACTAAACCGAGTCCCTCTGGGCCAATGAGAGGGTGGGGCCCTTATTGAAGACCCGAAGCACTTAAGTGAACAACCTCTCTACTATCCCTAAAAGTGGTAGGACTGAATTCCATCTCGCGCCCTATGTCCTCAGGTATCTACTTGGTCTTACTCCTGAAATGGGAGGCTTATTGAGCCAGCGCTGTTGAGCCAATCCTCGCCCATACAAATCTAAGAATAATCCCGAGTAAATAGAAGTTCATATTTAGCTCAGGATTAAGGCTAAGTTACCTAGGTCATCACTTTGAAATAGTCAGTCTTAAACAGTAAACAATGTTATAAAGTAAGAGTGACTTATTTCTTGGTCCAATCTAATACAAACTCTTTACATAAGACGCCTCCACGTGCATGTCTCCACATGAATGAATCAGGATCACTTCGTTTATAACACTTTACAATAATTGTAACATCTACAAAGTGGGTTGTATCCAATAGTATCCCCAAAATAAGGTACCCAACCTTATCCGCATACCATAGACCATTTTGGCTATTTACTCGAACTTGATCCACTCTTATGTCTCCACATAAAGTTCAAGTACTCATGTAAAAACCATGGATTTTAGTTTATTGGATTTAGGTTATTTCTAAAACGAAATGAGCAATTTAAATATTCAATAACAACTTTATTGAATCAAACTTCAATAACTACTATATTGATTAACAGAACAAGTTTTATTGTTTACAAACCACGAGTTTTAGGACATAAAACCCAACATAAATGTCTCTCTATTTCTAAAGATAATCTCTTCTTGTTTTATGCGACCTAAATCCTTTGCTTTTTCAAACATAGATTCATTCTATTTGAAACAATCTTTTAACTTATTCAAGTAGTTCATAAAGCATACATAAAACAAGTTGAATGCACGATTAAGCTTTACTTAGTTCATGTTAGTTGCAATTGTTTCTCAACCCATAAGGAAATTAGTTGCTCATGATAGAAGATGGAGATGTGGGTAAATGAAATACTATAGATGCATTCATATTGATAAAAGAAGTTTTTCAACCGATTCTTTAATGTAATAAGAGAAAATGGCCATCATGCACCTTTGAAAAGTACTTCGGGCATTACATAGTTCGAAGTGCATGCATCGGAAAACGAACGTCCCATAGAAGCATGTGAAAGTTGTTTTTTCTTAATCCTCGAGCACAATCATGATTTGGTTGTATCTCGCATAGTCATCTAGGAAGCAAAAGAAGCCATTCCCTGCTAATCTGTCCAACATCTAGTTAATAAATGGTAAGGGAAAGTGATCCTTCTTAGTAGTTGCATTGAGCTTTTTATAGTCCATACATATTCTCCAACCTATAACCGAATGAATTGGAATTAGTTCATTGTTTTGGTTGGGAACTACAGTCATTCTGCCTTTTTTTTGGACGCATTGCATGGAACTGACTCATGTGTTATCTGAAATAAGAAAAATAATCCCCACATCCAACTATATAATGATTTCCTTTTTGACCACTTCCTTCATCGCTAGATTGAGCCTGCGTTGGTGTTCAACAAAACTTCCTTTTCCATCCTCGAGTCTGTTATTGTGCATGCAATAGGATGGGTTGATTCCGCTGATATCTACTAGGGTCCACCCTATCACCTTAGTGTATTTCTTCAAAACTTTCAAAAGAGCATCTTCCTTCTCTTTCGAGAGTGTTGCTGAAATAATGAAAGTAAAATATCGTTTTCATTGAGGAGCGCATATTTTAAGTGAGCAGGGAGCGCTTTCAACTCTAACACTAACGATTGTTCAAACAAAGGCTTGATTTTGCCTTCTCGATTTTCTAAGCCCAAGGGTTCAAAATTCCTTTGTATTTCTTTTATTGCATAACAGGAATCAAGTGTTAGGTTCGCCCCATCCTTCAATTCCACCGCTTCATTAATTTCAAATCCTAGCCTATAAGGCTAATCCTCTTCCAATTCAACTGTTTGGCATGCGTTGATCTCATCAGGATATTCCATTGCCTTAAGAATGTTGAACTTCATCTTTCAGCCATTAATCTACATGGTGATTTCACTTTTGTGCACATCAATTTAGGCTCTTCCTGTGGATAAGAAGGGTCTTCCAAATGATAGGTACATCTTTATCATTTTCATAGTCCAATATAATGAAATCAGTTGGTAAGATGAATTTATCCACTTGCATGAGCACATCTTCTAGTTTTCCCTCTGGATGTACCAACGAACAGTCTGACACTTTCAATGTAACCATTGTGGGAGCAAGTTCTCCCATCCTTAGTTGTTTAAAGATTGATAATGACATAAGATTGATGCTAGCTCTAAGGTCGCATAGAGCTTGCCCTATGTAAACTCCTCAAATGGAAAAGGGAATGGTGAAACTCCCTAGATCTTGCATTTTTTGTGGAATACTTTCTTGTATAATGGACCTACAGTCTTGTGTCAGTGCGATAGTCTCATAATTTTCCACCTTTCTTTTCTTTGATAGGATATCGTTTAAGAATTTGGTGTAAGATGACATTTACTCTAATGCCTCGATGAGTGGAATGTTAATATGCAACTACTTTAACACTCTGAGGAAGCATTGAAATTGGCTTTCATCATTCTTCTTTCTCAATCTTTGTGCATATGGAGGGAGTTGCACCTCATTTGACACCTTCGAAGTAGATGTTATCGTAGATGAGTCTCTGCATTTCTCTTGATTTTCATGCGATGGTATCTATGTTTCCTGCATTGGTTGTTTGACAGTCTGTTCATCAAAAGAATATTTTTGCGCTTCACTAGTAAGCTTGTTTGATTTTTCCTTCTGATCTTCCTTCATTATGCGGCCACTTCTTAATGTCACAGCATGACATTGCTCTTTGCATGAACTTCCCCCATTGTGAGGAGCTTTAATGTTGCTTGGTGGTGAGCTTGTGGTTTGTTTTTCAATTTTCCAACAATTTTCCCCATTTGAATTTCAAGATTTCGAATGGATGTCGCTTGATTTTGCAGAACCGCCTCATTTTTCTGTATGTATTCTTTTAACAGATTTTCTAAAGGTGAAGTTGCTTGTTGTTGCGATGAGCTTGATGCCTGTTGATGTCCATTATGCCCTTGATGGAATCCAGGTGGTTCATCTCTAGGGGCACTATGATGGTTTGCATGTACTTGTTGATTTCTATCCCACGAAAAATTTGGGTGGTTTTGCCAACCAGGGTTGTAGGTATTTGAAAATAGGTTATTTTTAACAAAGCAGACAGGTTATGGGTTACTTGGGCATACCTTGAATGAGTGAGGTTCTTCACAGAGAACGTAATTCTCGTTAGGCATCTAGGTGACCGCATTCACTTTCCAATTTATGACGCCAGTTTTTTCATGGTCATCACTTACAAAAAAAAACTAGTTAACATGTTCACCTGCGTCTGCAGTGATGCAATGACATCGTTACTCTGTTCATTTCTTTCTCTCTCGTTTAATTTTGAACCATATTCGCTCTTCTTCCAATCCTCGTGGTTCTTTGAGATGTGATCAAGGATGTTTTTAATTTCAACATAAGTCTTATCCAATAAACCGCTTACTGCAGCAGTGTTTACAATAGTTTGAGATGCTGAATTTAGGCCATAATAAAAAATCTCCATTTGTAAATAGTCAGGGAGTCCATTATATGGGCATTCTCTTACTAGCCTTTTGAACCATCACTTAATGTTTCATTCTCTTCCTGTTGAAAATTTATGATTGCCCTTCTCTTTTTTGCGTTTTCTATAGGTGGGAAGTATTTTTTTATAAACTTTTCCACGACTTGTTCCCAAGATGGATTTCACTAGGTTCAAGTGAACAAGGCCATTTCTTAGCGTTGTCACATAATGAAAATGGAAATAAGATGAGCCTAACTTCTTCAAGAGTAATGTTGGGGAATACAAATGTGTTGCAGATTTCGATGAAACTTCTTAAGTGATCATGAGGGTCTTCACCTCATCTCCTTCAAATTGTCCAGTTGTTCTAAATCATCTGGAGTATGAAGGGTTTCATTTCAAATCTAGAACCATCTAGTACTAGTCGCATAATCCTAGGAGAGAAATCATATAGGATTGGCGAAGCATAGTCCTTGATGAGTCTATTATGATAATTAGCTAGAAGAATGGGGTTGGCAATAGCATCCACATTATTATTGATTACTGCATTTGGCTCTTCTGGATTGTTTCGTTGATCTGCCATTTTCTGAGCCTTTTTTCCTTTGTTTTATTTTCTTATTTGCTCTTCTTCTTCTATGAAAGGTCATCTTGATCTCTGAGTCGTCTACTAGATCAGGTGTTGATCCCTCGCTCATAAAACGTTTGTACCTTTTTCACAGATAAGAGTACAATACGCCAAAAACCGAGACCTATGAAAATCAGAAACAATAATCTTAGCACAACTTAGTTATCGCAATCCCCGAAAACGGCGCCAAAAACTTGATACATTCTATTTATGTGATGGATTAAGTGTTGTGTAATATCTTATAAACGCATTGCTTTACCTAGTTAGACCTAAGAATAAATCTAATTAAAATCCTGATGAGTCCAGGGACAAACTCAGGGATTGTGTTCTATGGATACGTTGACAATAATTATTTCAATCTTGACGCGAATGGATGCAATGAGTTTGTTTATATTCTATCATTAAAATAAATGGTGATGGATGCGGTGGAAATCACAATCGTAAGTGAAATAGTCTATGTGAGAGATACAAGTTTCGATTGAATAAAGATAGGGTCGAGAAAAATATTCACTAACATTCCTAAGTAACTGCATATAACCTACACTTCTTAATGTATTTAACCACCATATCCTATTTCTTGGATGCATGCGATAAGTAATAACTTGTAGAAATACAAGTTATTGTTATCTCAAAATTAGAACAATCAGAATCTTTAGTGATATAAATGGGTTCATTATGAAGAAAAACGCATGAAATTCCATACATGCAGTTAACTCATTCAAAAGTATCCTTTTAGTAAAAATCTGCTTTATTAACGCATCTTAACGCAGAAATCAAAGAAAATCACTAAGTGTTGCAGACTAACCCGATGCAAGAGGTATACGTTTGAGAATGTTTAATGCGGAAAGGATACATTGGCTCGTGCTTTTTATGTCAAATCACCATTTGCATGTAGGCATCTAACTGGCGGCGTCTGAACATCTCAGAAATGGCAGGCAGCTAGTCCAGGGCATGGAATTTAATGCAAGTCTAATCACCAAGTTATTGGGATTTGCCTATAAAAGGAGAAGCCAACTGCTGAAGCATAGATATACACCTTAGAGCCAGACAATTAGAATTTTCTTTAGTAGTTAGACTTTTCCACCTGCAAGCAAGAAATAGGGGGGAAGATACCATTCCACCATTGATCAAGAGGAGTTGTTGGAGATAAAACTCGAGAGAGAGATTTTCATCTTCTTTTTCACCAAGTTAGTTGAAATAAGGATTAAAATCAAGCCAAAGAGGACAAGAGATTCAACTCTACGAATTGACTTCTTCCTTTTTACATTTCATTTCCATTCTCCATTTCATTTCATCAAGCTGAAATTGTTGTATAAACATTTGTTATCCTTAGTTTAATCTTATCTTTTGACCACTCAACACGTCCCCATCTGTTTACATTTGAAATTGTTTGTGTTTACTGGTTTTCTGACTTAATGAGAGCTTGAAATCCATGCTTAAATCATCCGGATTAGTTGATTAAAGTGATTAAGTAGTTAAATCACTCGAGAGATCAATTGTTTGCATCTTTTGCCTGTTCTTTGTAGCCAACACATGCACCCTGGAGATAGGATTATAGTGGCATTCGCATTGAGAGATGTTGAACTAAATATGAATTGAAGAACAAAAGTTCTAACGCATAACACATACATTTAGATTGTAGACAAGCATCTGTATCATCTTCATCTTATCTTCGTTACGCTTGTTAATCCTACTTGGAATCAATGCATACCACTTACACTTAAAACCATTCATTCATAAACCCTTTTTTTCCCTCTGAACTTCTAATTCTTCTTGCATGCATACCATTAGCTCAATGTAAATAACCAAAATTTCTCAAGATAATTAAGAAATATCTGTATTAGATCCAAAAACAAGATCTGCATTATAAGCATTCTGGAGTCCCTACGTTCGATCCTGGACTTACCAGGAAACTAGAGTTAGATTTATACTTGAGTTTGACTTGAGAGAACTTGTACGCATCCACAAGGTGTGCAAGCATCTACTACCAATGCATCCTCTAATTCTCTTACCTAGAGAGAAATCACTCTTTCATCCATCTCCATTCATCATATTCATTCATCACCATTCTTCTCCATCAGTTTAAGCATGTTTAAAATCAAAATCATGTGACAAACAAGTTTTTAGGGTCGTTGTTGGGGACTTTAGCAACTAAGCTAACCAGAATTTGGCTTTTATATTTTTTGCAAAAACTTTCAATCAAAGGAGTATTACAAGTTAAACCTGAACTTGTGAATGTTTTATGAGCAGGAAGAATACTCTTGAACTCATATACGACCTTGAAATTGAAAGAACCTTCAGACGAAAAAACAGATTAAATCATCATCAAAGGTTAAGGCGACAACAACAACAGATGGCAAAAAACCAGATGAATCAGAACTTAGCTTAACAACTAACAAATGTTGCTCTGAATCCGATTCTAATGGCGAACAATAGCATGCGTCCAATGCATGAGTATGTGTCACCAGTACTATATGGCTTTTCACTAGGGATCATCTACCTAACGCCTGATGGGATGAGGTTAATCAGTTATGCTTCAAATGCTGCAGACAATAGGGCAATTTGAAGGTACCCACGACAAGGATCCCCATGTCCATATGAAACGCATATTAGAAACCTACAACTCATTCATGGTTCCTGGGATCACGCTATAAGCTACCAAACTATCTTTGTTTCCTTACTCACTCCGTGATGATGCCAAACAATCGGTGTGCTTTTTAGAATCAGGTGAGATAACAACATGGGACAAGTTGGTGGAGAAATTCATGCAAAAATATTTTCCTCCCACTCCCAATGCAAGGAGGCATCGGGAGATCATAAATTTCGAGTAAGTAGAGTTTGAAACACTGAGCGTCGCATGGGAGAGATTTAAAGGGTTGGTCAAGAATTGTCCCAACCATGGACTACCATTAACTGATCAAATGGAAACTATTTATGGAGGGTTAAACTGAGTGTCCCAAATGGCAACAGACGCAACCGCAATAGGTGGCATCATGGATAAATTATATAATGAAGCCAAGGAAATTTTAGATTGGATTGCCAAGCATAACATGGAATGGGTTGATGATGACTACAACTCTAGAATAGAAAGTAGGAGACGTTCACCGAATACAATTGACACAACGCAGTGGCCACTTTTTCTACACAAGTGGTTGCGATGACAAACATGATGAAAAATCTCTCGATGAACAATGCAACACAAATGCAGAGTGTGCACTAGGTGGACGCATTCACACAACCCATCATCAGCTGTATGGGTGGTGGAGAGCCACACTTCTATAATGATTGCCCACAGAACCTGCAGTCTGTCTGTTTCATAAAAACAATCCATTTTCAAACAACTATAATCCTGAGTTGAAAAACCATCCTAATTTTTCTTGGGGAAGTCACCAACAAGATCATCATCACCCTGGAACGCATCAGCAACATAGGTAGGGGCCGCCGCCTAGATCCCAGCCTACGCAGAGCAGCCATAGCATCAAAACTTTAACAGAGCGACAAATGCGTCAAGCTCATTGTCTCTACTTGAAAACCTATTAAAGGAATATATAGTTCAAAATGGCACGTTGCTAAAAAGCCAAGCGTCATCAATCAGAAACTTGGAGATGCAAGTTGGGCAGATTGCCAGCGAGCTGAAGAATCGGCCGCATGGAGTATTGCCTAGTAATACTAAAGTGCCAGGAAGTAATAATACCAAGGAGCAATGTCACGCGTTGACATTGCAAAGTGGTAGATCTTTGGTAGAAGAGAAGAGAAGCCCAAGAAAATACCTTCATCTTTCAACATTTGAAAACACAACGTAAACAATTATGGCATTTGAGAGAGAGCAACAAGAAAGAGCTTCTTGTTCTGTCAGTCATTCTCAACCGAGCACTTCTAATGCAGGGGAACCTGAGGTGTGTTTAAATGCACAATTTCCCCAATGCGTACAGAAAAAGAATGACGAGAAGTAGTTCAAACGTTTCCTTGAGATTTTTTAAACAATTACATATCAACATCCTTCTCATCAAGACATTGGCGCAAATGCCCAGTTATGTAAAGTTCTTAAAGGATGTTTTGACAAAGAAGAGAAAGATTAACGAGCTAGAAATGGTCGCATTAACAATGTGATGCATTGATCCACAATAAAATTTCTGAAAAACATAGAGGTCCAAGCAGTTTCACTGTCCCTTGCTCAATAGGTGGAATAGACGTGGGGCACATGTTATGTGATTTAGGAGCTAGTATTAATCTCATGCATCTCTCTATTTTTAAGAAACTTAGAAATGGTGAAGTTAGGCCTACCACGGTAACGCTTCAACTCGCTGATAGATCATCATGTATCTAGAAGGAAAGATTGGGGATGTTTTAGTGAAGGTTGACAAATTCATATTTTTGGCAGATTTCATTATCTTAGATTATGAAGCTGATAGGGATGTGGCAATCATTCTTAGACGCCCGTTTCTAGCCACCAAAAAAGTTCCTAGATGACACAAAACCCTATCAACCTATTTTGGATGAATGGCAGACCAAACCAATGCTCTCATCTTTGGAGGAGCCGCCAACGCTTGAGCTCAAACCTCTTCCAAATCACTTAAAATATGTTTTTCTTGGAAACAATAATACTTTATCTGTCATAATTTCAGCTACACTTTCTCAGTCTAACAAACAACTTCTTTTACAGATATTGAAATAGAATACATGAGCATACGGATGGACGCTAGCTGATATTTGAGGAATCAGCCTAATTTATTGTATGTGTAAAATCATATTAGAGGGAGGGAAGACCGGATCGATCGAGCCCCAATTTAAGCTCAACCCCATAATGAAAGAAGTGGTAAAAAGAAAATTATAAAATGGCTCGACGAAGAGGTGATCTACCCTACTTCTGACAGCAGTTGAGTGAGCCCAGTTTAATGCGTGCCAAAGAAAGGTGGCAAAACTTTAGTAGTCAATAACAACAACAAACTAATCCCATCCAGAACTATTATTAGGTGGCGTATTTGCATAAACTACAGGAAGCTAAACGATTCGACAAAGAAAGTCCACTTCCCACTTCCCTTCATTGATCAGATGCTTGATAGATTAGCTGGAAAAGAGTTTTATTGCTTCTTGGATAGGTATCTGGCTACAATTAAATCTTAATCGCCCCTAAAGATCAAGAAAAAAACTACTTTTATATGCCCTTTTGGAATGTTTACATTCCGACCCATGCCCTTTGGGCTATGCAACACACCTGGAATGTTTCAAAGATGCATGACGGCTATATTTTCTAACTTTCTTGAACACTTTGTTGAAGTTTTTATGGATGACTTTTCAGTTTTTGGAGATTCGTACCAATCCTGCCTCAACAACTTAGAAGCAATCCTCACTAGATGCGATGAAACCAACTTCTTAACTACCAAAAATGTCACTTCATAGTGATTAAAGGCATTGTTCTTGGGCATAAAGTGTACAAAGTAGGATAGAGGTGGATGATGATGTCATTGAAAAATTATCCGCGCCTGTGAACGTCAAGGCCCTGGGGAGCTTTCTAGGCCATGTAGGCTTCTACAGAAGAATTGTAAAAAGATTTTCCCAAATTGCACAACCACTGAGCGCATTCCTAGAGTTGAACATGCCATACATATTTGATGAAGATTTCCACCAAGCGTTTGAAATCTTAAGGTGTGCATTAACCACTGTGCTAGTATTAAATGCTCAAGACTGGACGCAACCTTTCATCTAATGTGTGATGCAAGTGACGTGGCAGTTGGAGCTATGTTGGGCCAAAAGAAGGGAAAACTGATACATCTGATTTCATACGCGTCAAAGATACTTACAGAATCCCAAGAACATTACACAACCATTGAAAAGGGAATGTTAGCGGTAGTGTTTGCTATTGAGAAATTTAGAGCTTACTTGGTTGGTGCGTTAGCAACCATTTACACTGATCACTTCGCTATAAAGTTCTTGATGGACAAAAAAGATGTGAAACCCAGGCTCATTCATTGGGTATTGCTGCTACAAGAATTTGATCTAGAAATCAAAGATAGAAAAGGTACTGAAAACCAGGTGTCCGACCGCCTATGAGATTGGAGAATAAAAAGATGCAGTTGGCCAGGCTGAAATCGAAGACGCGTTTCTTGATGAACGTCTGCTCAAAGTTGAAGATAAGGAGCCATGGTACGCTGACATTGTCAATTACTTGACCACAAAATAGTTTCCAGAAGACTTCAATGCCTAGCAAAGGAAACAGTTTGATGCATTATTACAAGTTCTACTTTTGGGATAAACCGTTTCTCGAATGAATGCAATTACTTATTTATACAAATTATTAATTTATTAGCCAACACTATTTTAAATATAATTAGTAAACTAGGATTACTTAAATTTAGTTAGTACAAAAATTCATTTATTATTAATAATAATTTATAACTTAATTTTTTTAATAATGAAGTAATTATTTATTGAGATTATATTTGATTTGATAATTTATTATGAACATATAATCATTATTGATTATTTATAATTAGTTAATTATTTATTATGATTAATTTTTATTACTTTATTTATTATTAGTATATCACATTTACAAATCTTTTTTTAGTATTCTTTATTATATATTCTATTTTTATCTCATTTTTTCACTTTGTAATATATTGTTTATTAAAATATATTTTCTTATTAAAATTAAAATTACTTATGTTGAACTTAAATAATTACAAAAAAAATAGTATGACATTCATTAAATATTAATTGGTTAAGTAAATTATTATTACTTAACTAATTTATTTAATGTTGTTTGTTGTTTAATTTATTAACCTATTACAAATAAATTAAATGCAAACATAATTTTTGTTTATAAAATTCTAATAACATTTCCATGCACAACCAAACACAGTCATTTTTTATTCTCAAACATCCTATTCCCAGGCATTCTTTAGTCTCAGATATCTATAAAAGCCTAAACTAAACCCTTAAAAGTTGGCATGTATCCCAAATTGAAATCGAAGATATATGTTGGAGAATCTCGATGATGTCACGTAAACATGACTGTTAGATCGAAATAATTATTTGGATCCAGTTAAATATTAAGATTTGGGTTAAAGTACAATTGAGCCAAATCTAATTAGTTTGACCCAAGGGCTAGATCCATGGATCAACCAAGCCCAAGCCCATAAAGCCCACTTGAGAACTCTATATATAGAGGAGTTCTCTACATTTGGAGTGTCAGAAATTTTACACTTTAAAGGGCTACAGAGAATTCTCCCAACAATCAGAAGACTTAACATTCTTTCAAAATTTCAATATCAAGAATATCACGCGCTCTGCTTCCTTAAGTCAAGCATACACATTCAACTGAGAGAGAATTAGAGGATCAAGTATTAGAGATCGAACCACATCCGCATCAAATCTACATCAACATAATTTCAACTTCACGAAACAAAATTCTTTTGAAATCTCGTGCGAACAAATTGGTATGTCCAGTGGGACATATTTATCTCTCGTCTCTCTCAACATTCAATCAAACCAATGACACCAAAAAAAGTTGCATCCAAAGTAACGGTTACAAATAACATCTACACATGACTTGTCACTTGTAGTTGTTCAAAAGAGATCATGCAGGAACAAGAACAAGGTTCTGCCCTCACGAAGAAAATCTTGGAACAACTGAAAGAATCTTCTAACGGGGAGTTCGTCATAAAAAAAAATCTTTTATTTGATAACTCTACTTCTGACCGATCATGTGACGTCCCAATTTTTTAGGTAATTTTTAATTTAATTATTTGATGTATTGGCGTCACTCGTTCATCGATCGCGCCGCTCCACTTCAGATCAGCCGGTCAATTGTTAGTTCACGTCCGATAGTCAACGTCCGCATAGGTGGTCTATCCGTCGTTGTCCACGCAGGTTTTTGTTGTAGCCACTGATCTTCAACCGCATGTCGTCGCCTTCATGCCAGTCGTTGGCCAGACCAAGGGGGCATCATTCGTCAGCTTGGATCAGGCGTTGTCGTCAGTCCTCATTGCCACCACTTTTTCGTCAAATCTACAAGTTGGGTTAGATTTTGGTGTTTTCTTGTGGAATTACTTAATTATTTTGGTTACACATTAGGTATTGGTTAAATTCGTGGCTTTTAAGGTAATTTTGAAAGCCGGATTTGGAGTTTGAAGGGTTTTAAACTGGTGTCCAGTAGGTTGGGAATGATTCCGGTCAGATTTTGGTAGGATACTTGAATTATTTTCGTTACTCGTTGAATGTTGGTTTCAAATCTTTGATGTCATTATGCTTTGAATATTTTGAAGCCACAAACATGTTGTTTAATGGTATCAAGGATCAATTTTAGTGGATTTTGTAAGTTTTAACACTTTGCATCTCTGGGGTTTGAGAATGGATTATATACTAAGTTTGTAATGCTTGGCTCTTGTTTTTGTTTAGGTTGGAGTACTTGGTGAATATTGATGGAATTTTTGAAGTGGTTTTGGATCAGACCACATGTTGGATAAGTATTGTGGAATTTTGTGACAAGTTAAAGTGTGTTTTGTTTGAGACCCTAAAGTTGAAATTAAAGTTGTTTATTCCTTATGTTATGAACTTTTATTTAAGCTTACCTAAGTCAGGAGGAAGATCGTCTTTCTTGCATAATTGTTATTCTAGCTTCATATCGAAGTAAGTAACTTTACTATTGAAATGTCTTTGTGTCGGGAATTTTAGTTTCTCAATTTTAGTTGGAAATAAGTAAACACAGAAGCATGTATTAGACCTCAGGAATATGATATATGTTGAATGATTTAGTCATGCACATGTTAGAACCATGTTAATGTTTTATTCATTTTGATGTGAGACCTTGGATAAATGTTATTTGATTCATGTTCAGTGGTGACAATTGCCCTCTAACACTATCTTGTTTTCATGAACCTTGGGGTTCACTACTAGGATATCAGGAGCCGATAGGCTCTCTACCACGTTATCGTGATCCTTCGAGTTCACTACCATGTTCAGCATCGTGATCCTTTGGGCTCACTACCATGTTCAGCTTCCGAAACCGGCGGATTCCTTACCATGTTTATGTGAGATAGCATCGGAAATGAGCTATCTTCTTCTACTTAACTCAGGGTTGTTTATCTACTTAATTTGGTTAAATTGATTATTTTGTAGGACTCGAGCGTACAAGTAATCGGATTAAGTGTTTGGGACAAAAAGGTGTTAAAATGATGAAGTCAAGGGCCAAATTGAACAAATGAAGAAGGAATAAAGAATTCTACCCTGCCAAGCATCGCAACGCTCTTTATATGCTTCAGTCCAATGCTAGCTCAACGCTGGAAGACATAACGCTCAGATGTAGGGCAGCGTTGCAACGCTGCCTCTAGTGTTGCAACGCTCTGAAAATGTCCCACCACCACCGTAGCATCGCTGCTCAACGATTAAACTCAACACTCTCTGACTGAATAGGCAATATTGCAATGCTCTCCTAGAGCGTTACGACGTTATGTAGTTTTACAGACTATCAGCTTCAGCGGCGTGCAACCCAGCGTCAAGGAAGTGTTGTGACGCTCAACACAATTATGTCACAGCGTTGCAACGTTCTCCCTAGCGTTGTGATGCTACGACAACTTTATAAAAGGGTCATTTGGGTCAACCGATGACAACACAACACTCACACTCGATTTTGAGCACCACCACCCTGTTCTAACTTGGTTTTAGCCTCATTTTTCCCAAGAATTCTGTAATAATTCCTTCCCCTTTGAACATTGTATCGATTTTAAAGATGTTTCATGACTAAAGGGTGAGAACTTAGCTTAGGTTTTATAATTTAATTTCGTTCCAATTCCATTTTTGAGACTTTGTTATGTAATTCTGTGAGTTTATTCTGAATTTATCAGAATTTATCTTGTGCTTATTATTCAATTATCTTGTATAGGATAATCTGACAAATTAGCTATGCATGTGTAATTGATTGCTTGGCCCTAATTTGTATTCGTTAGGTAGTCATCACTTAGAAGCAAAGGTTAAGTAAGTTTGTTGTGTTAAATTGGGATTCCATTTAGAAAGAATTTACTTTCTAACTTAGATAATTCTTGCTTAATTAATTGGTTAGACGAGGGAAATCAATTATTTGGCTCAACTTTGCCTTGAATCTTAATACCTATTGATTGATAGATTAGTTAAGGATTCTCGTTTTTCCTTAATTAACCTGATTTTATGGACTACCGGTCAGGATTCTAATCGAGTAGGCTAAGTTGCAATTCGAATTTCTCACGCATCTTTTGAATAGTTCGTGATAGAAATGGCAAGGAATGAATTAAACTAGAATTACCCAAGCTAAGTATATTGTTCAATTGATAAATTTTCGCATTCTTTCATCATGCACTTTTCGTTTTCTTGCATTTTTTTATTCAAAATTTTCAACACCCACCCTCCCCTCCCGCCTCCGGTTACTTCCTGCAAGTATCTATTTTTGAGGAATCGAAATCAGCTCTCTATGGTTCGACCCCAAACTTGTCGTTTGTACTACTCGTTAGTATAAGTAGTTAGCTCGGTGCATATATAAATATTATTTGTGTAGCACAGGTTCATGGATGACGGTGAATCTGACGGCCTACCAAATTATGAGGAAGCCATGACACCCGTGGTTTCCTTCTAAGCTAAAGTATCCTAGAGGAATGAGTAAGCTTAGGCACTTTTGAAGGAAATTGGCTCGTAGTTGGATGATTCGCATGACACCCGTGTGGGCAAGCCAAAATAAAAGTCGGTTTCCTAGATTAAGTTTCCCCTTTTTGTTTAGAAAAACGAGAAGGAAAAGCATGCAGTAAGGGCGATGGATGATTAGATTTTGACTGATCCATTGTGATGTCATTACCACTTTGAATTTAGAAAAACTAATTCTAGAACCTTTGAGCCAGTTTAGGGGGAAAACAAATGGAAGATTCATAAAGCCATTCCGAGCTCTCTCTTGTTCAAAATAAATAACTTGAGCTTGAACATGCATAACAAATCTTAAAACGAATTTTCAAACCGTTCTTGAAATGATGGAATGTTTTTTTATTACCTAATCGATTGTGAATTTGATTCTAGTTTACTGTTGAGGCTGAGTAAGGAACATTCTAGTTTGACAAATTGATTATTTTTGCATGATTGCTTGTTTTAACTTGCTTGAGGATGATCAAGAATTAAGTTGGGGTGTTTGATAGCATCGGAAATGTGTTATCTTCTTTTACTTAACTCGGGGTTGTTTATCTACTTAATTTGGTTAAATTGATTATTTTGTAGGACTCGAGCATACAAGTAATCGAATTAAGTGTTTGGGACAAAAAGGCGTTATGATAGCTTGTAGAAATACAAACTATTGTAGCCTTTTACTTAGAATTATGAGAGTTGATGAGCAGAATATGCGTTGATAATATTAAGAATTCATGTGGAAAAGTGAGCTTGTGTCGACCAGCACTGAAAATTCTCACTAACCCTATATCATGCGTTATTCTGCATTAACATGTCTATTTTTGTAGCTTTGCAGGAATCGATTGCATGTGTTGATCCCAGACCATCGCAACGATAATCACATGCGTCAATCTTCATGAAGATTAATTCATCGCATGGAATGTTGCAGCTATAGAGTAATAATCGTGATAGAAGGTTGATCGCAAGGAGGGTGTAATACGTTGATACTTCAGGAGAAATGATCATAAATGCATACCTTGGGAGTATCAACAAGATAAGATGATGCTGATATTTCACCTACTGCGTCAGAAGTGGCAGTGATTCAGAGTGGAATTACTAATGTTGTCGGCATTTGAACTCTATAAATAGAGCCTTGGAGCCTAACTTCAATCCATATGAGTCTCTGCCTTGGGTAGATTCTTGTGATCACAGATGAGAGCGTGAGCAAAACATTCTTTAAGAGTTCTTCACTTCCACAACCCTTTCTGAATGACGACCGAAGCCTCGCCGGAGATAGAGCTTGAGAGAGATACTCTACCACTCATCCATGGCACCACCGTCAACCTTGACGTACATCTGATGGAAGTAAGAGATTGCCTACATCTAGCCTTCCACCTCTCTTCTCATCTCTGTATTGTATTACATTTTGACATAAGACATTAATACATCTTGTAATCAATGCATCTCTTTATTTCCTTCAACGCCATCTCCATCATATATTTCTTTTTTATCATTTTTTGATTGCAAGAGTTATTGCATACTCAATCATGCGGTATAAAAATATGACGCATGTAGCAAACCATCAAGAGGTGTGCATTGCGTGAGCATAGCGAGCCAATCCTTTTTGTTTAGTGCAAAGCTATCACAATGCTTGTCTATGAGCTGAGTAGCATTAGCTAACTGTCTGAAAGGGCAACTCACTAAGCAAAGTAAGTAGTGTTCCTAGAGATAGGAATAATCTTATGCTCAATGCAACTGTGCGTTATAAAGATATAAGCATGTGGCTAACCACCGAGAGGTGTGTGATGCGTTAATGTGGCGAGCTAGGATTACTCTTGCGACCAAGCATATTAATGTGGTGAATTTACTCCCTCCACAATTCTATTTCTCCATGCACTTTATCACGCATTAATAGTTGCCGCATCTCTACCAAATCTCATAGTCAAACTTCCATTGCTCAATCTATTTAGCTAGGAGCAGGAGTAGCGCATAGGAAACTTCTTTCTTTTCACTTTTACTCATCGCCTCAAACATCATTTAGTTACAAGTCCCTGTGTTCAACCTCAGATCATCCCAAGAAACTTGCGTTCTTGATAAACTTGGCGAGAAAGAAAGAAAACTTATGACAGGAATGCATGGTCAATGCATACACGATTAACACATATTCTTCAGTTCAACGCATGACCATCAACGCATAGAAATCAATGCATATCAAAAGAGTGCATTTTCTTTCTCACCACCTTAAAATGGTGAAGTTAGGGGCCAAATTGAACAAATGAAGAAGGAATGAAGAATTCTGCCCTACCGAGCTTCACAACGCTCTTCATATGCTTCAGTCCAACGCTAGCTCAATGCTAAAAGATAGAATGCTCGGATGCAATGCTCCGAAGATGTCCCATCGCCGTCGTCGCACCTCTGCTCAATGCTCTCCGATAGAATAGGCAGCATTGCAATGCTTTCCTAAAGCGTTGCAACGCTATGTAGTTTTACGGACTATTAGCCTCAGCGCGCGTGCAACAAAACATCAAGGCAACACTATGACGCTCAGCACAATTGCGCCGCAGCATCGCAATGATCTCCCTAGCGTTACAACGCTATAACAATTCTATAAAATGGTCATTTGGGTCAACCGATGACAACACAACACTTACACTTGAATTTGAGCGCTGCCACCTTGTTCCAACTCGGTTTTAGCCTCCTTTTTCCCCAGAATTCTGTAATAATTTCTTCCTCTTTGAATATTGTATCAAATTTGAAGATGTTTTGTGGCTAAAGGGTGAGAACTTAGCTTGAGTTTTGTAGTTTAATTTCGTTCCAATTAGATTCTTGAGACTTTGTTATGTAATTCTGTGAGTTTATTCTAAATATATGAGAATTTATCTTGTCCAAATTCTTCAATTATTTTATATTGGATAATCTGACAAATTAGCTATGCATGTATAATTGATTGTTTTCATTAGCCCTAATTTGTAATCTTTAGGTAGTCGTCACCTAGAAGCAAGGGTTAAATAAGTTGTGTTATATTGGGATTCAATTTAGTAAGCATTTACTTTCTAACCTAGATAATTCTCGCTCAATTAATTTGTTAGACGGTGGAAATCAACTATTTGGCTTTACTTTGCCTTAAATGTTAATGTCTGTTGATCGATAGATTAGTTGAGGATTCTCGCTTTTCCTTTAATTAACTTGATTTTATGGACTATCGTTTATGATTCTAATTATGTAGACTAAGTTGCAGTTCGAATTTCTCACGCATCTTTTGAATAGTCTGTGACAGGATTGAAAAGGAATGAATTAAACTAGAATTACTCAAGCTAAGTATTTTGTTCAATTTATAAATTTTCCCATTCTTTTACATCATACAGTTTTCATTTTCTTGCAATTTTTATTCACAATTTTTACCCCCCCCCCCGATTACTTCCTACAAGTATCAATTTTCTAAGAATCCAAAACAACTCTTTGTGGTTCGACCCCGGATTTGCTGCTTGTACTACTAGTTAGTATAAGTAGTTAGTTTAGTGTATATATAAATATTATTTGTGTAGCATGGGTTCAGTGTGCTTTCGAGCCACTAGATACGTGTTAGAATGGATTTAAATGTTCCTAGATGACCATCTAAGTTTTCATGCTTCGAAGTGTTCATGATCTCATGTTTCTTTAATGAAATGCAGTATGTTTGTCCATCCAATATGCATGCCTTTGCAGATATGTATGTGTAGCCTAACCTCAATAGTGGGGTTATGTATTGAGTATTTTATATTCATTTTTTATTATTTTATATTTTACAGGTAAGGGTAAGGATACATCGACGAATGATAAGAGGAATCAGTGATCGTGCCACTAGAACTAGACAGATGTTTTCGGCCATGTTTCTATAATTTTATATTTTAAACTTTAGTTTTGATGTTGAATTTAGAAACTTCTAGTTTTTGCATTATTAGATATTTTCAATAAAAAAATTTAGTGTTCTATTTTTTTAAGGGTACCCTGATCAAATATTTTCAATTATTTAGATTAATAAAGGTTATTTATTTTATAATATTTATTGGGTTTTAGTCAATTTATAAACAGGGTCATTTAGAGATGTATGCATGCATGTAGTTACGGCCTAGTACAAGTCTTATGGAGCCGAGTCGTTACAGTTGGTATCAGAGCCCAAGATTTAGGTCTATAAACTAATTTACTATGTAAGTCTAGATTGTCCCATTTGGTCAATAATGGATTCCTCGCCAGTGTCAGGTATGTCATTTAATAAAAGTCACTAGGATAATATGCACAAGATTATACTGAATTTATGATCGTAATTGACATGTTTTCTTGATGAAGAGTTTGTTAAAGGCTGGTTATGTATGATTATTAGGAAATGATACAAGTTAGAGGAAGAGACAGTCATAGGATTTCTAGAAGGGGGCGTAACCCTGAAGATCGAAACCTAGTATTTCATGACCCACAAGTTCAAGATCCATTAGTCTGAGACCCCTTTGCGTCAGGAGCGAGACTCACAAGTTCAGGACCCTGCAACAAAGCATCCTCTACTGCCTAATGAATCTTCTGGGTCAAGGAGGCAAAGAACTCAGACATGAAGTCGAACACGGAATACGACTGTGCCTTCGTAGACATCGATTCCCCCAGTCGTCTCGACTGAGTATACTAATTTAGCAACAGCAATCAGGGAAGTGGTCATGACAGCAATATTGAATAAGGTGAAGGACTCGATGGACGAGCGAATAGCCCAGATTGCCCAGACCCAAAGAGTACTTGCAGGAACCGGCGAAGGTTTGCAGCGAAAGGGGATCGTCGCAATTTTCAATTTTCACAAAAATCATTTTTTAGAAAACAATATCATGCAATTCAAAAATTACAGCATGCCTTTTAAAATAAAAATAAATTAAAAAATCCTTATATTTGAAGAAATTTTCTTCAAAAAATTCCTCTTCGATCTGGAACAATCACGACAAAAAGCGTAAACAATCCAAATGGTCACCACCACGAAAGAGTCCTCTGTAATTTTTATGGGCTCTTTGAATTTTGTGAGGGAAAAGATAATTGAGATAGGATAAGAGAGATTGGGAATTTTGTCTCATAACTTCTCTGCCAGGAGCGCATCGCCGGCAGAAGGGATGAGCCGAAGAAGAGGCAAAAAAATCCCAATTCACAACCATCCACTCACGCTACTTTGAGTTGAGAGAGATTAGGGGAGGGAAGTTATTTCCCTCCCTTAATTTCAAAATATTAAAATTAATAAATAAATAAATAATTTTAATATAAAAAATATATTTACATATATAAAAACTAACTAACTAACTAACTAACTATATATATATATATATATATATTATTGTATGTGATATCATATATAATATATAACCTATGGTTTAATATTGTATCATATACAATATAACCTACAGTTTTAAATCTCTCATCAATGGTATTTAATATGAATCCCATTTATATTAAATTTAATTATATGAATTCAGTTCATATAATTAATACTTGAATCATATTCAAATATTTATTTCCTCTCAAATAAACTTTATATTATAATGTATCATATACATTATAGTAACTAAATAAAATTAATTATATTATATATAGTTAATTCCCTCATTTAATTTGAACAATTCAAATTAATCCAAAATTTATTCTCATCTAAATTCTGTTGAGCTACAAATGGAACCTCATGGATCTATAGATTGAAGCTCCTATAATACTTGAATAATTAATTAAACTCCTTTAATTAATTCATTCAACATTCATTAATTGTTGGGCACTCCATTAAAGACCGACAGCTACCCTCTTCACACTACGGATATATTTCTGTGTCCATTGGATATAATCAGTCAGTAGCACGATTACCCTTCATAAATTTCTCGTAAGTGTAGCTAGGCCAAAATTACCATTTTGCCCCTGTAGTTACATCTAACTTCTTAAGTGCCACTGATTCTTCTAATGAACAATAAATCATAATCCAACTATGACTAAACCCTTCTCAGGCCAAAAGAGGGTGTGGTGCCACATTGTTCAAGCCCCGGAATTAGCTCTTAAGGGAACAATTTATCTACTTAATCTGACATTGGGGAAGGAGTGAATTCCTTCTTGTGTAGTTGTGTTCCCAGCTCCCCAATCAGAAGAAACCCCAAATGGTAGGCTTCTTGAGTCGACGATCTGGCCACTCTCACTCATATAAATCAAAGGACCACCTTCATAGGTAGGAGTTCACAACTCACTCAGGATTCAGGTCATATCACCTATGGTCATCCTAGTGAAATGTAAGTCTCTATTATGAACGATGTTATATAATGAGACTAGTCATTTCGTGATCCAGTTTTATACAAACTCCTTTGTATAGAATATCTCTGCTCACATATCCCCACATGAATGGTCAGGATCAGATCATTTGTAACACTTTACAATAATTGTAACATCTACAAAGCATGTTATATTACTCCTTCACCTTCCTATGTGTCCAACACTTAGAAAATTTTCAGTATCTAAGCCTTAATCATGTAGCCAGCATAGCACTTCATGCACCCATCACATGTCCTATGCACTCACCTAATGCGCTAATGCTCAGCTAGCCCCTTGTGCCCAGTGTCCACTCAGCACTCGCGTGTCTGCTTGCATAACCTAATTCCACTCAATGCCTGCGTAGCATAACACATCCTTTGCACATAGCTCAGTGCATGCCTTGCACCCAACCAGCCTCTTCGTGCACGCCTGCTACCTGCCTGGGTTGAGCAGCCTGCTTGCTCAATGGTTGCAGTTGTCTGCTTATTCAACCATAACCCAGTTTTCATTTTGAGCTCAAATAACTTATTTTTCAGACTTTATCTTAGAAAATTTTCTTCTACAAACTTGTTTAAAAATATCTTAACTTGCTTACCTGAAAATCTAAGCTCCTAATTTCTTGTTGTTTGTTCGAAAATTTTAAATCTTCATCACTGGCTCAGATCATCTGAGAGCTTGACCTTCTTGCGATCTTCTTCAGTTTTCAACCTAAAATCTTTAGAGTTTCCTTCCATCATCCCTAGAGCTTAAACTATACTTATCAAGCTTTTGAATGACTCTAAAATCACCTCATTAACACGGGTAAAGAGCTTAAACTGAGCCTTTGAACTTAAGTTTCCCTTTTATACTAAGCAATGCATATCTTCAAGCATTCTTAAGCTGTCAAATCACCCACTAAGTGGGATTAATTTCTTTCATTTCGATAGTCGGTCCATTATAATCGATGACTGAGCTGCTAACTACCGTTTAATCAATGCATGGCTTCACCTTTGCTTGGCACAATCAACGCATGACCCTTGGCCCACGCATGGCCTCAATGCATCTAGCTTATTGTTTGATCTAGTGCCAACACCAGCTTTCCTTTGCCATGACCTTTACTTTGAACATCACATAACTCACCAATGCATGGTTCAAACCTCATCACATAGCTCCCTTGCCAGCGCCATCTCGTAGCTATCAACCATCTCCATTGCATAACCTAATGCTATCGTATAGGCTCATCTGCGCATGCCGCGCATCAGACCATCTAACCTCAACTTCGCAGCACTTTACTTGCCATGTCCTGCACCCACACTCATCAACGTACACATGCAACCCCCAACGCCTTAAGCCTTCAAAATCTTGCACACGCAACCTTGCCTATCTAACCTCTCATGGGCTTTGACCAACGCATGTCCTTGGTCAACACATGGCATTTCACGTGGCTAATACTTAGTTATTTTCCTCCATGCAATATACCCATCAAGCGCTCAACCAACCTCTTAGGAGCATGGTTGCCGCAAACTTCAACAACCTTCCATGCATGGCTATTTTGCCTTCCACACTTAGCCGAAATTTTTTTTACAAATACCTCATTTGTCTTGCTACCCGAGGGCAATTTTGTTCAACACTTAGCACACTTTTTCTTTCCTTTTTTCTTCAAGCTTTTCCCTACAGACATATTAATAACTTATTCCTAATCTTGATTAACATGTTAATTAACTTACTTAATTAGGGAAAATAGGATTTAGGGTTTACACATTCATATTAAAACTTTGTTTCAATTTCAAAACAAAATTTGGATGGAGTCTCAAATTCACTCCAAATCATGAAATGTTGACACATCCCAAAATTTATTCCAAATTCAAATTCTACAAATTAATTTTTGGGGATAAGACCCAAAACTTATCTCAAAATAAAATTTGGTTATATTCTAAATTTTATCTCAAATTCAAATAATCGAGGTTTAGACTTTTATCTCAAGTCAAATGAAATTGTTGATAACACCTCCAATTTATCTCAAATTTAAATAGGGGGCATAATCCATAATTTTGTCACAAAATAGGATTGAGTGAAGTTCAAATCTCATCTTCACGTTTTATTCCAAATTCAAGCCAAACATCTTGGGTAGAATTTCGATTTTACTCCAAATTCAATTTTGAATTAAGTAGAGTATAAATTCTACTAAAATTCAAATTAGATTTTTTGTCACAAAAAAAAAAAAATCAATTAGAACATTGAACCCAGATCCATGTTTTGATCAGGGCATAACTATATGTATGTGTCAAACTTATAAAATTCCAATCAAACTTTGTATTAAATTCATTGTTTAATTAATTTGACACATCAAATAGAATCGAACTCAATAACATATAACTTGTATTTTGATTCAAACTTTGTTTTTTTTCAAGATTCATTCACCCATACATGTGCATAAATCTCAAGAAGTAGGCACTTGTACATAATTTACCAAATTAATGACAAATCATAAATAATTGAATTTAGAAATAATTAAAAGTTGACATGTGTCCCAAATTGAAATCGAAGATATAAGTTGTGAATCCCGCTGATATCATGTGTTTTCATTAGGATCGTTAGATCGAATTAATTATTTTGATCCAATTAAATATTAAGATTTGGGTTAAAGTTCAATTGAGCCCAAAAATAGGCTGAATTTGGCCCAAATTTAATTAGTTAGACCCAAGAGTCATATTCATGAACCAACCAAGCCCAAACCTATAAAGTATACTTGAGAACTCTATAAATAGAGTTCTCTTTATTTGTGGGGGTAAAAAATTTTACACTCCAGAGGATTAGAGAGAATTCTCCCAACAATCCGAAGACTCCCTAACTCCTTAAGCTGACCACACTTGAACACTAAAATCCTTTGGATATACAAACATTCTTCTAAAATTTCAACTTCAAGAACATCACACACTTTGCTTTCTTAAATCAAGCGTAGCATTCAACTGAGAGAATAGAGGATCAAGTAGTAGAGATCGAACCACATTCGCATCAAATATATATCAACAAAAGTTCAACTCCACGAAACACTTTCTCCTGAAACCTTGTATGAACAGTTATAATGAGAGATTTTGATTTTGGAATTTTGTGAGATTTTCTGGGATTTAATTATATTTTAACTCAAAGTCATGGCTTTTGTTTTGGTTGCTAAGAAAATTGGTTTAAAAATTAGAAAATAGGAGAAAATGAAAAAAATGAGGATATCTATATAATTTTTTTTATAAATTGATTCTAAAATTTCAAACAAATTGATCACTATACTAATGATAGAAACATTTTTTAAAAAATTTTAAACAAAAAATTTAGAGTTATTTTTACAATGAAGTATTGATGGTTTTTGTTCATATACTAACAATAAGGATATTTTATACTTTTGAAAGTTCAGAGAAATTTTTTACACAAAATACAAAGTTTAGGGGTATTGTTCTGTGAGAACGAGGGATAACACCTCCAACCTTTAGGAAGAAGACCATGTAATTACTTTTCAGTTAAGCTCACTCTAACATGAAAATTTGTTCATTCAACCAAAATGTTAAGATATTTTTCCAAGTAGGAATATGCACACATGGACATTTGAGGAGAACGCAATCATAAATAGAGAAAAACTTACCTGCTCCCCTATTTGTGTCTTCGAGTCTTTGAGTCTTTGAGTCATTTGTGAAGAAGCTTCATAGCAAGGGTTATTGTTCATCGAGGATGAAGATGATCAAGTGTTGGTCGAGTCGGGTAGACGATGAGGTAGACGATTGCTGAGTATCGGATACTTAGGTGTCGTTTAACGCACGCGCACTAGACGATCATATAACTCAGCAAGCCTCATCGCTTAGTTCCTGACTATACGATCGCAGAGTAAATCGCACAGTAAATCGTTTACCTATCGCGTGTTAAGCGATCGTCTAGATGATCAGTCTTCGCAACCTCGTTGTCGTCTAAGTGATCATTTAGATTTCGCGTTATCATCTAGTATGCGCTACACGATTGTTTACCAAGAGGCGTTTACTAAAGGATGGGACCTTCGCTCTGTGGTTCAAGACCCGGTTCGCCTCTGAACCGGTTTGCTCGGTGAAAAAATGTAAGAGATAGAATTTTTCATTCTGATTTTTAGTTGGTTCATCCCGATTCATTAATCTGTGGTTTTTATACCTGAGATGTATGGTTTATATTTTATATGTCATATGGTATGCACATATAGAAAAATCCCATCTTAGGTTATGCATTGGTCATGCATCATCTCTTTATTATAAATGTTATGATTTAGAGAAGCATGATTTAAATTACGTAAGAGCATGCTCATGCATCATATAATATAAGAGTTATATTTATGCATACATAAAGCATTGACATGCATCATCTTTATAGTATAATTGTTATAGTATAAGGGTATATGGAAAGCATGTTTGCTTGGTTGTTGCAAGTATATAAAAGTTATGTATAGTAATGACCGGACATTGCATGAAGCATGGCACATAGGTTATTTTATAAGCATTATAAATACCTTGTTGTGTAGCAATGTATGTTTTAGTTGTTTCTTTTTAAAGGTTAAAAAGAAATTAGAACTAAAAGCAATAAGAAAGACATGCATGCTAATTTAGGTTTAACTCATGGTTTTAAAAGTGTTTAAAACTTGGATGACATAGACCTAAGATCATGGTTCTAATATGATTAGCAACTTTAAGCTTTAATATTTTAATCAGTTTAATAGGATTAAATTGTCTAATAAAAGGTTAAAGTGTAGCAAATCTATCTATAAGGGACTTTCTGTCTAAGGCGGGTTCTGTCTAGACTGGGGTATTTAAGGTGACGGAAAGGTAACACCCCTACCTGAGAACCTACCTGGAAAGGTGAATTAGATAGATTTGATACATGCATGCAAGTTAAGGACATTCTATTAAAGAGTTTAATATGACTACTTGAACTTGTATTATTTCAAAGACAAAAGTTGTTTTTTAGCGGACTTAAAAGATGACTTAGACTAAAATCAGTAGTCGGATTGTCTAGATTAATGAACCCCTAGGTAGAACAGTCAGTGGGAGGTATTTAGGGCATATGATGCTTCATTTAAACCTCTTGTGTTTCTCCCTTATAGTCCACACCGTGAGATCTACCCTCGGCCTTGTGGCACCCTGGGAGTGTCCCCCTAAAGAATGGTGTTTGGGTAAGTCAATATCAAGGTGGATGGAGAAAATGTTCATCGTAAGTGGGAGCGGGAAGTGCAACAGCATATCCCACGGTCTCTCTCGTTTGATTGAATAAAGTTTATGCACATCGCCTCGAGGCAACCTCGGGAATGTCCCTCTATAGGATGGCAGTTTTGCTCATTTCCTTATTTGATCTCCCGTTAGAGGATAAGGTTATTTAGTCTCTTGTCCTAATTTGCTTTCTTCCCTACGATGGTGGATTCATTAGGGCAGGACTCTGGCGCCGAAAAAACGAGGGTACACTTATGTGGAGTGGTTAAGAGTTAACAATTCTAGACCAAATCAATGGTGGCTGTTAGGTTCAGTTCCAAGAGTTGGTTCTACCTAATGGTTGAGAGTCTCATCCCAGTGAAGGGGCATCTGATCATCCCGACCGGTGATGTTTATCTAACCTTGTTGGGCATCATTGCAAAATAGAAGTCTTATCTTTTAAGGGTAACTTAAGAAACTGTTTTGCTAAACTAATTGGTTTAAAGGTGGTTTATCAAGTCTTATAAAAGTTTGTTTGTTTTTTCAGCAACGGTTTTTTAAATGGCTTACAACCACAATCGCTTTGCTTAGTGCCGAAAACTTACTAGCGAAACTATTCTAAGTTGAAATATATGATCGTGACGATACTCATCATCGAGGATCTAATGTTTTCCTTTACAGAAGGTCTATCCTTCTATTTCAAGCTTCAAACGCCACTTGAAATTTTCGGGAGGCATAAGAACGATGGACATGGGTAACGAGAAGGCCAAGCCAATATCTTGGTCAGTCTGAGTGACGTGTTACCAAGAAGCATGAGCCCATGGTCTCAATGCCTAAGATCATGGAGTCCTTACAGGGGATGTTCAGACAGCCGTTTTGGACAGCTCAAGCACGAGGTTCTGAAATACATCTTCAACTCCAAAATGGAGGAAGGCACTCTGTTCGTGAACATGTGCTTTAACATGATGGTCAACTTCAATGTGGCGGAGATGAATAGGTCTAAAATCGATAAGGGCAATCAGGTTAGCATCATTCTGCATTCATTACCAGAGAGCTTCCTCAACTTTGTTAACAATGCGATTCTTAACAAAGTGGAATATACCCTTACAACTCTTCTCAACGAGTTGCAGACATACTAATCTTTGCTGAAAAGTAAGGAGAGGAAAAGGGGTGAGGAAAATGTTGTTTCATCTTTTAGGACGTTCCATCGAGGTTCAACCTTAGGAATGAAGTCTGCACTTTCTACATCTAAGTCTACAAAGGGGAAGAAGAAGAAGGGTGGTAAGGGAAAAAGGAAAGCGCCTGCTAACCCGCCACTTGTCACCCTAAAGAGGCATCCGCTGCTGGTTGAAAAAGGAAAATATTTCCACTACAACCAGGACGTACACTGGAAGAGGAATTGTCCTCGCTGGCTGAAGGAAAGGAAGGCCGCCAATGTTGGGATTGGTATCCTAGTTCTCCCGGAGTCTCGTTTTTTTGTAAAGATACATATTGTTCAATGAATAAAATAAGTGTTATTTAATTATGACATTTACTCATATCCAATAAACAAAGCTCCTTGTTTATCTTATGTGAACTTAAGCATGTATATATGATATACAAGTGGATCATGCCTTAAGTGATAACCTAAATTGGTCTGTAGTATAAGGATTAAGGTGGGATACCTGATCCTGGTGACACTACGGATACGGCCCATTTTGTAGAGGTTTGCAAGTGTTGTAAACTACTATAGATGGTAGATCCTGACCATTCGTGTGGAGACGTGGAATGGGGGTGTCCTATACAAAGAATTTGTATAAGAACTGGACCACGAGATGAATAGACTCTGTATATATAACGTCGTTGATACTAGAGACTTGCATCTCACCTAAACGACCATAGGTGACACGACCTCAATCCTGAGTGTTTTTTGAACTCCTGCCTTTGAGGGCGGTCCTTTGATTAGTATGGGTGAGAGTGGCCAGATTGCCAACTCAACATGCCTACCTTTCTGGGGACTTGTCTGATCTAGGAGTTGAGAACTCAATCCACAAGATGGAATTCACTTCTTTGTCGAAGCAGGGATAAGTAGAGAGATTGCTCCCTTAAGGGCTGATTCCGAGACTTGAACATAGTGACCACAGCTTCTCTTTGGAAGAGAAGACTCAGTCATAGTAAGACTATGACTTATGTTCATTAGAAGGATCAGTGGTACTTAAAGAGACAGATGTAACTATAGGGGCATAACGGTTATTGGCCCAGCTGTACTTACGAGCGATCTGTGAAGGGTTGTTGCACTACTGATTAGTTAAGATGGACACATAATATATCTGTAGTAAGGAGAGTTTAGCTGTCGGTCTTTAGTGCCTAGTAGTTAACGGATGGTGGATCCTGTGACTAAAAAGTTTAGTCAGTTATTCACGTATTGTTGGAGCTTCGGATCTACAGGTCCATGAGATCCCCTTGGTAGCTTGGATTCTATTGAGGATCAATTCTTGGTGTTGATTTAAAATGTTCAAATTGACAAGAGGTATTTTGATTATATATGATATAATCGGTATGATATATAAGATACGTCTAGTGGAGGATTGATATAAATGAGATTTACATTAAGTACCATGGAATAGAAAAGAACTATGGTTTATATGTTTCATGAGATGAAATATTAAAACTATAGGTTATAAATATAGTAAGTTGGTTATCATTTATATTTATAATAATATTAATTATTAGATAATTAATACTTTTTTATTTTAAATAACCAAAGTAGTGGTTGGTTATTGGATCATGGTAACCGTGAGTTTAAAAGGAAAGTGGTTTCCTATTTTGAAAAAGAAGTTTTTACAAACGATAGAAATTTTTTTTGAGTTTTCTCTCCGTGAAAAGAAACTCACGAAAGTCATCAAGTAAATACGGATTTACTAAACGATCGTATAGGTGCGAGCTAAACGATCTTGCATGTGCGAGCTAAACGATTGCATAGCTTTGCTAGAGGATCGCTGGCCCAAGGTACATGATCATGTAGAGTCTGTACGCGACAGACCGAACTAAACGCTAGACTAAACGTTTGCCTCATACCAAGTCCAAATAGAGCCCACCCTCTGAATTCTCACAACAAGAATACCAAGGTCTCCTTGTAGGTGGTGTCAGACTCGACTCGACATCGTTGAGGTTTTTTAGAGGCCATTCATGGTGCTGTGGAGGCCGTTTGCTATTGCGGAGGAGATCGTTGAGGACGAGCGCGAAGTATTCATGCTGTGTTGCTGCGGTGTTGCAGTCGTATAGATCGGGCGCTCGTGGTTGCTGTTGTTCGATTAGAGTCGTGCAGCGGAGCGTGGAGACGCATCCTCCTATGTGCGTAGAGTGTTACTCTCTGTTCCTTTGTATTTTACATGCTATAATTTCTGTATGAATTGCATAACCGTTTGTTTGAAGTCGACTGTAAATGATTTGTTCATTCATTATTGTAATTTGGAATAGTCTTGTTCTGCTGCTTATGGAAATCTCGATTTCGATTTCTTTCAGCCAAGGCTAAGGCCAAGATTGACAAAGGTAAATACGATTTGTTTGTGTTAGAAACATGTTTAGTGGAGAATGATAATTCTTCCTGGATAACTAATTCAGACGCCACTAATCATGTTTGTTCTTCTTTTCAAGGGATTAGATCCTAGTTACAGCTGGAGGCTGGTGAGATGACAATGCGAGTAGGCACCGGGCACGTTGTCTTAGTTGTGGCAGTGGGAGGCATCCAGTTAACTTTACAGAATAGGTTTCTTATATTAAAAAATGTTTATGTTGTTCCTAAACTAAAAAGGAATCATATTTCTGTAAAGTGTCTATTACAACGTAAATATACGCTTTCTTTTAATATGGATAAAGTGTTAATTCATAAAGATGGTGTTAAAATTTGTACAGCTAAACTGGAAAATAACTTGTATGTGCTAAGACCATTAGCCTTAAGTTCTCTCCATAACACAGAGTTGTTTAAATCTACCATAACTCAATCTAAACGTCAACGAATTTCCAACTTTGGCACCTTCGATTAAGGCACATCAATCTCAATAGGATTGAGAGATTGGTGAAAAATGGACTTCTAAGTTAGTTAGAAGAAAATTCTTTACCAGTATGCAAATCTTGCCTTAAGGGTAAGATGACTAAAAGACATTTAACTGGAAAAGGTTATCAAGCCAAAGAGCTTCTTGAGTTAGTACATTCTGACCTCTGTGGTTCTATGAATGTGCAAGCCCGAGGTGGCTATGATTATTTTATCAGTTTTATTGATGATCACTCTAGGTATGGGTATGTTTATCTGATGCAACGGAAGTCTAAATCCTTTGAAAAGTTCAAAGAGTTCAAGGCTGAAGTTGAAATTCCTTGGATAAATGGATTAAAACACTTCGATCAAATCGAGATGGAGAGTTTTTGGATTCTGGGTTCCAGGACTATTTGATAGAACATGGAATCGTTTTCCAACTCTCTGCTCCGGGTACACCTCAGCAGAATGATGTAACGAAGAGGAGAAATAGAATCTTGTTGGACATGGTTCGTTCGATGATGAGTTATGCTTTCTTACCGGACTCGTTTTGGGGTTTCGTAGTGGAGACTACAGTATACATACTCAACTGTGTTCCTTCCAAGAGTGTTGTAAGAACACCTCTGGAGTTGTGCAACGAGCGTAAAGCTATTTTACGTCACTTCCACATTTGGGGTTGCCCAGCACATGTGCTTGAGGAAAATCCCAAGAAGTTGGAACCACGGTCGAGGTTATACCTTTTTGTAGGCTACCCCAAAGGTACAACAAGGGGGTTATTTTTATGATCTGTTGGAAAATAGGGTGTTTTTTTTCTACGAACGCTACTTTCCTGAAGAAGGATCATATTAGGGAGCAAGTCACGTAGTAAAGTCGTGTTATGTAAAGCTCTAACGATACTACTGAAACTTCAACAAGGGTTGTTGAACGGCCTGCTTCATCAGCAAAAGTTGTTTGATGATAGTTCATCTAGTAGGTCAATTCCCCTTAAGAGTTTTAGGGACCTCGCCGTAGTGGAGGGTTGCGAACCCGCCCATTTGCTATTTGGGTTTCAAGAAATCCTAGCTATGGTAGCAGATGGCGATGTTTGAGGATCCGTTGTCTTATCAGAGGCAATGGAGGATATAAACTGGGATGAATGGGTCAAAGCAATGGATCTCGAGATGGAGTCGATGTACTTCAACTCCGTGTGGGATCTTGTAGATCAGCCTGAAGGGTAAGACCTATAGATTGTAAATGGATCTACAAAGCGCAAATAGGGTACTGATGGGAAGATGCAAACCTTCAAGGCTCGACTTGTGCCAAAGGTTACACCTAGGTAGAGGGATTCACTATGAGGAGACTTTCTCGCATGTTGCCATGTTAAAGTTGATTTTGCATCCTCCTGTCCATTGAAACTTATTATAATTATGAGACCTGGCAAATGGACGTTAAGAGGCTTCTGAATGGCAATCTTGAGGAGACCATTTACATGGTACATCCCGAGGGATTCATTGCCTAAGGTCAAGAGCAAAAGGTTTGCAAACTGAATCGGTCCATTTATGGGCTGAAATAGGCATCTCAATCTTAGAACATTCAATTTGATATTGCGATCAAATCGTATTGCTTTGACCAAAATGTTGATGAACCTTGTGTCTACAAGAAGATCGTCAACGGTTCAGTAGTTTTCTTAGTGTTGTATGTAGACGATATTCTACTCATTGGGAATGATGTAGGTCTACTGACTGTAGTTAAGAACTGGCTAGCGACCCAGTTCCAAATGAAAGATTTAGGAAAGGTTCAGTTTGTTCTGGGTATACAGATCTTTCGGGATCGTAAGAACAAAGTGCTAGCAGTGTCTCAGGCATCGTACATTGACAAGATGTTGCTCAAGTACTCGATGGAGGATCCAAAAAGGGCCTACTGTCGTTCAGGCATGGAGTTACTTTGTCGAAGGACATGTGTCCTAAGACGCCTCAAGAGGTTCAGGAGATGAGATGGGTCCCATATTCATCTATCGTTGGCAGTCTAATGTATGTGATGCTCTATAATATGCCAGACATCTGCTACGCTGTGGGAATAGTTAGTAGGTATCAGTGTAACCCAGGCTAGGGTCCCTGGACCGCAGTTAAGAACATCCTCAAGTATCACCAGAGAATGAGGGACTACATGTTCATCTATGGATCTAGGGATTTGATCCTTACTAGATACACAGATTCTGACTTTCAGACTGATAAGGACTCTTGCAAGTCCACTTCAGAATCAGTTTTTACTCTTAACAGAAGAGCTGTAATGTGGCAAGGCACCAAGCAGAGGTACATCGCCGACTCCACTATGGAGGCCGAGTACATAGCAACTTACGAAGCTGCTAAGAAGGTCGTTTGGCTCAGGAAGTTCCTGACAGAGTTGGAAGTTGTTCCAGATATGTTTAGGCCCATCACTCTCTATTGTGACAATAGTGGTGTTGTGACGAACTTCAAGGAGCCCCGGAGTCACAAGTGCGACAAACACATATAGTGGCGGCTACAGTGTTTGAGGGTCACTTTCAGAGCATGGGTCTACGGGACCGCCCGCGGCTGGACTAGGGCAAGTGGGAGATTTTATTGTACTGGGCCTTAGTGCCCTAGTTTATTGTTTTATACTAGTTTTATGTACACCCCACTTCACTTTAGAACAAGTGGAAGATTGTTGGAGATCATACCCTAAAGTCTCGTGTCCTGTAGTTTATAAACAGTTTGTACGAATGCTTGTGATGTATAATATATGATATTTACTTCACTTCTTGACTTTGCACATTGGATATTTTATTTGCTTTACCACAAACCAATAAACTAAAATCCCTGATTGTCATTATGTAACTTAAGCATGTATGTGGTGACATACAAGTGGATCATGTCAAGTGATAACGAAAATGATCTGTAGTATATGGATATATGAGGGAAACCTTATCCTGGTAACGCTACAGATGTGGCCCGCTTTGTGGAATGGTTACAAGTTGTGACTTCCACAGATGGTCTGATCCTAATCATTCGTGTGGGACATGCGAGTGAGGGCATCCTATACAAAGAGTTTGTATAAGACCTAACCACAAAGTGTTAACGTCTCGTTATATAACATCGTTCATGAGTTGGGAACTCCTGCCATTCTCGCCGATTCAAACCTACCACTTTGGGGATTCGTCTGATTTAGAAGCTGGGAACTCAGCTACACAAAATGGAATTCACTCCTTCCCCAAAGCAGGGGTAAATAGATAGATAACTCCCTTAAGAGCTGATCCTGGGGCTTGAACGATGTGGCGCCACACAAACCTTCTCTTGGCCCGAGAGGTGTTCACACATAGTAGGACTATGTTGTATTGTTAATTAGAGGGATCAACGGTACTTAAGGAGTAAGATGTAACTATGGGGGCAAAATGGTAAATTGGCCCAATTGTACTTACGAGCATCTTTGAAGGGTTCTCGTACTGATGACTGGTTATATCCGATGGACACATAAATATATATATGGTAAGAAAAGTTCAGCTATCAGTCTTTAGTAGAATGATTGGCAGTTAACAGATGGTGGATCTCGTGACTAAAGAGTTTAGTCAGCTATTCACATACCGTTGGAGCTTCGAGCCATAGATCTATAAGGTCCCCTTGGTAGCTTGGATATAAATTGAGAATCAGTTTTTGGGTCAATTTGAAATCTTCAAATTGACAAGAAGGAGTTCTATAATTGAACTCGTTAATTATATATGATATGATTGACTAAATGTATGAGATACATTAATTTGGAGGAAATTGGATATAAATATGATTTATATCAAGTAAAGGAAAAACACTATGGTTGATATATGATATCAAACTATAGGTTATGAATATAATGTGATTATATTTATTTTATTAATTGAACAGTTATGGGATAATTGCTCGGCGTTTTCACCATAACCATACAATAGTGGGAAGTTCAATTCAGTTTTCGTAACTAAAGAATAAAATGAAAATTGTTTTCATTTGGCAAATGACACGCATAATTGCTCACGGAGTGTTTTGCATTCGATCATATAGTGATTCAAAGCCTATACGATAGTGCATCCTTTACTAAACGATCGCATACATCTGTGCACGCTTTTTTAAACGATCACTTACATTTTACTAAACGATCGCTTAGTGCCCGAACCTTACTAAACAATCGTATAGATGATCGCCTAGCTTTTCCTACATGATCGTGTACTTCGCCTAAACGATCAAGCACCTTGACTATATGATAGTCGTTGCCTTCTCCCACTTGCTTGATCGTTGTACACGATCCCTTTTCCTCCTCACCTCTACCAAATCCGAACTGAGCCTACACTTTGGATTCTCACTCCGAGAATACTAAGGGCACTGAGTGGTGGTGTCATCCCTTTTCCTGTTGTTCGTGTGAAGTCGTTCGTGATAGACAACCAGGGTGTTGCTGGATGATTGCTTGTTGTTCTAGCGAGAGCAAGAGGAGTTCGTTCGTGGAGAGAGCGAGATTTTTTGTGAAGAGAGTCTTCAACTGGTAGGTCCTCGTTCTCTTGTGTTTTTATCTTATAAGTGTGTCGATAATTTAATTGTGTTAATGCATATCTTAATGTGTGAATGTATATGTGGAAATTCTATCACAATGAATTGGAAAGATTCTCTTCCGCTCATAGGTACTCTTGTATAAGAGTTCCTTCAGTCTGCACCTAAACCTGCAATCTGCCATGTGGCCCATTTTTATGGTGCCACTTGGAAACCTTGTTTTTTGCTTTTTTTTTCCCTTTTTTTTTTCCTGTTGTTCTTGTTGTGAAATTGAGGAGCATGATGGGAACATGAATATGGAAAAAATCTAATATAATAATATGTTTATATAATAATAATAAATATATAAAATATAATCTAAAATAAAATAACTAAAATTATAAAATTGGATATGAAGATTAATGGAATTTTGAAGTGGATTTCTCACCAATGTGCATACTATTGAGATCCACCAAATGTCACTATTTATAGGCAAAGTAGAAAGTAGGATAGTGGACTTACATGGACATCAAGCATGAATTATTACAATGCACGTGGACAATATGAAAAATGACACATGGCTTTTTTAGGACACTAAGCATTGGGCATCTATTTTTATGATATTTATAATACTCCCCCGTAGATGCCCATATACATATATATATACATATATGTATAAAATACGCCTCGTTAAAACCTTACTAGGAACAACCCTATGGGAAAAAACCTTAGTGAAGGAAAAAGAGTACATATTTCATATAATACACACTGCTAAAAGAATACAATATATTTTCTCCCCCTCATGAAAACATCACTTAAGATCTCTGAGTCACCGCATTTCAATGTTGCGCACCAAACTTTCAAAGTTTGTGGTTAATGCCTTTGTAAATAAGTCTGCCAGGTTATCCTTCGAACAAATTTGTTGTACAGTGATGTCACCATTTTCTTCAAGATCATGCATGTAGAAAAGCTTCAGTGAGATATGCTTTGTTTTATCTTCTTTAATATATCCTCCTTTGATTTATTTGAATAAAACAAACACATATCGATTGTTCCTCAGAGATAACAGAGTATATGCTTAATTTCGTTCCAATGTCTTTTTGTTAGAAAAAAACTATATCTTACTAATAAATTTACTGAAAATGCAATATATGGTCTTGTATTATCAACAAGATACATAAATGCACCAATTACACTAAGATATGGTACTTCAGGACCAATAAGTTCTTCATTATCTTCTCGAGGTTGAAATATATCTTTCTTTATATCCAATGAACGGACTTCTATGGGAATTTTTAATGGATGTGTTTTGTCTATATAAAATCTTTTAAAAAAATTTCCTATATAAGTTGACTGATGAATAAATATTTCATCTGCTAAATGCTCAATTTTCAAACCAAGGCAAAATTTTATTTTCCCGAGATCTTTCATCTCAAATTCTTTCTTAATATATTTTATTGTCGTTAAAAGCTCTTCAGGAGTTTCAATTATATTCAAGTCAACAATATATACAGTTATAATAGCAAATCCTGATTGTGATTTCTTTATAAAAACACACAGACATATTGGATTATTTTGATATCTTTTCAATAAATATCCATTCAGGCGATTGTACCACATCCGTTCTGATTGTTTCAATCCATACATTGATCTATGTAACTTTATTGAATACCATTCCTGGAAATTTGATGTATATGTTTTAGGTATCTTAAATCTTTTTGGGATTCTTATATAAATATCATTATCAAGAAACCCATATAAATATGTTGTGACTACATCCATAAGATGCATATCCAGACTTCTATACACAGTCAAGCCAATTAAATATCTTAGTGTAATTGCATCCACCACTGGAGAATATATCTCCTTATAATCAATACCAGCTCTTTGTGAAAAACCTTGTGTAACTAATCTTGCTTTATATCTTATGACCTCATTATTTTCATTTTTTTTTCTCGCAAATACCAATTTGTATCCCACAGGTTTGACACCTTTTGGTGTTCGGATTACTGGTCCCAAAACTTGCCGTTTTGAAAGTGGGTTTAATTCTGCCTCGATTGCTTCTTTCCATAGAAGCCAATCTTTTCTACATCGACATTCTTCAACAGATTTTGGTTCAGGATTCTCATTTTCAGATATAATATCAAGAGCAATATTATATGCAAAAATGTTGTCGATGAAGGAACTCTAAACAAGAGAACCTATGAGCGGAAGCAAGATCTTTCCAAGCCTATTGTGACAGAATTAAACACATTCACAAACATACAAGATAGTTATACATCTTAGAACAAATTACGGCATGCTTTAGTAATTAAAAACAAAAGGAACGAGAGACATACCTTTGAAGAACTCTTCTTCTACAGATCTCTCACTCTCGTGAAGACTTGGACAGCAACCTTTCGTTCAGATCGCCTAGCCAAATGTCTAGTAGTCACGAACAAGCAACCCCTTAGACACCACCACTCGACAATCTTGGTATTCTCGAAGTGAAAATCCAGGAGGTGTGGGCTCTGTTGTGAATTTGGTAGAGGGATAAAGAAAGGCAATGATCGAACTATACGATCAAGCAAGTGGGAGAAGGCACTGTCTATCGCATAGACTGTGATGCTTGACCGTTTAGTAAAACTCAATTGGTACACGATCGTTAGTAAAACACTCTTGATCGTTTACACGATCATTTAGTAAATCTTCCTTAGCACGCGATCCTTTAGTAAATCGCTCTACATAATCGTTTAGTAATAGGGGCTTTACACGATCGACTCTTGCTTAGAAGGCTATCATGTAGTCTCTCGTGAGCTAAATGATTAGTAATGCACACAATGAAGCTATTTCTTACAAAAATGAAAACACTTTTCATTTTATTCTTCAGTTATGAAAACTGAACATAACCTCCCACTTTCACGGTTAATGGAGAAAATAACCAACCACAATTATCTCATAATTGTTTAATTATAAATAAATATAATAACTAACTTATCATATTATATTTATAACCTATAGTTTTAATATCACATCATATGTAATATTTAAACCATATTTCTTTTCTCCTTTATTTAATATAAATCACACTTATATCAGTTCCTTCAATTAATGTATCTCATACATCATATCAATTATATCACATATAATCGAACCAGTTTAATTATATCATATATAATCAAACTCCCTCTTGTTAATTTGAACACTTCAAACTAACCCAAAAACTGATTCTCAACTTGAATCCATTGAGTTACCAAGGGGACCTTATGGACCTGTAGCTTGAAGCTCCAACGATACGTGAATAGTTGACTAAACTCTTTAATCACGAGATCTACCATTCATTAAACGTCGAACACTTCACTAAAGACCGGCAGTTGCACTCTTTTCACTACAAATATATTTCTGTGTCCACTGAATATAACCAGTCAACAGTACGATGCTCTTCACAGATTGCTCGTAAGTACAACTGGGCCAATTTACCGTTTTGTCCCTGTAGTTACATCTAACTCCTTAAGTACCATTGTTTCCTCTAATGAACAATACATCATAGTCCTACTATGAGTAAACACCTCTTGAGCCATGAGAAAGTGTGTGGCGCCACATCGTTCAAGCCCCGGAATCAGCCCTTAAGGGAGTAATCTATCTATTTACCCCTACTTCGGTGAATGAGTGGATTCCATCTTGTGTAGTTGAGTTCCCAGATCCCCAATCAGACGAATCCCCAAAGTGATAGGTTTGAGTCGGCAATCTGGCCACTCGCACCATGCAAATCAAAGGACCGCCCTCATAGGCAGGAGTTCCCAATTCACTCAGGATTAAAGTCATGTTACCTATGGTCATCCTAGTGAAATGAAGTCTCTGTCATGAACGGCGTTATATAACGAGACTAAACACTTCGTGGTCCAGTCTTATAGAAACTCCTTTGTATAGGACACCCCCGCTCGTATGTCTCCACATAAATGATCAGGATCAGACCATCTGTAGCACTTTACAACACTTGTAAAATCTACAAAGCGGGTCGTATCCATAGTGTCACCAGGATAAGGTTTCCCTCCTATATCCATATACTATAAAGCATTTAGGTTATCACTTAAGGCATGATCCACTTATATGTCTCCACATACATGCTTAAGTTACAACGATAACCAGGGATCTTAGTTTATTGGTTTGTGGTAAATGCAACTAAAATATCTCATATTTCATAGACAACAGTGAAGAAAATATCTCATATCATTACATCACAAACGTTTGTTCATACAGGTGTTTACAAACTACAGGACCCCACGAGATTTAGATCATCATCCCAACAGTCAATAACTACATTAGTTTGATTCCTTCTTTTTCCTATCATGGCATAGTTTATTGAAATCTCATTATTATCTTTAAATATTTAAATTTCTTCACTAGTCATGTCAAGGATTTTTTTCATAGGTATTTATATCCTCAACCAAGTCTTTTTTACTATTAATTATTTTTCATTTTTTGGGGATTTTTATCTTTGGAACCCACTAGTCTACCACGCTTCTGGCGTGTTCCAGACTCATTAGCCACAACTTGTTGTGTTGGGATATCAATTTTTTATGGAACTTTGCAACTGGTACATGTGACAGTTACTTTCTTTGCATCTGGTAATTGATTTACTATATTTTGTAAATGAATTATTTTTTGAACTTCAAGTTCACATTGATCTTTACGGGAATCTAAATGAGACAATGACGATGTATTCCATGTAATTTCTTTGTCCAATTTCTTAATTCTTCCCCCTAATGTTAGAAAATTTGTCACATCAAAATAACAATCAGCAAATCTTGCAGTAAATACATCACCCGTCAGGGGTTCAAGATATTTAATAATTGATGAGAAATCATATCCAACATATATTCCTAACCTCCTTTGAGGACCCATCTTAGTGTGTTGTTATGGAGCAATTAGAACATATACTGCACACAAAAAAATTCTCAGATGAGAAATATTTGGCTCATGACCATAAGCTAATTATAATGGTGAGTATTTATGATAAGCTACTGGCCTCATGCGTACAAGTGACGCTGCGTGCAAAATAGCATGTCCTCATATATATGAAGGAAGTTTAGCTCTCATAAGTAATGGTCTTGCAATTAATTGCAAATGTTTTATGAATGATTTTGCTAAACCATTTTGTGTAAGAACATGAGCTACAAGATATTCAACACTTATCCTAATTATCAAAAGTTTGGGATGTAAATTCACCAACATTATCAAGACGAATGGTATTAATTGTATAATTAGGAAATTGTGCTCTTAACTTAATTACTTGAGCAAGTAATTTTACAAATGCAAGATTTCGACTTGATAATAAGGACACTTGTGACCATCTACTGGATGCATCTATTAATACAATAAAATATCTAAATGGTCCACTTGGTGGGTTAATAGGTCCACGTATATCACCATGAATTCATTCTAAAAATGTAGGTGATTTTGTCCCCACTTTAGCTGATGATGGTCGAATTATCAATTTTCCTTGAGTGCAAGCATCACATGATAATTCATTAGATTGAAGAATCTTCTAGCTCTTTGTCCATTTGGATTCTCAATAATTCTCCTCATCATTGTAGATCCCGGATGACCCAATCGGTCATGTCAAATTGTAAATATGTCTGGATTCATGAACTTCAAGTTCATTGTTGCATATGTTTCAATTACTCGTATATGAGTATAATATAATTCAGAAGATAAAGCAGGCAACTCTTCCAATATACATTTTTCATTTAAGACAGTGGATATGGTATATAGATATTCCACATTGTATTTACTATTAATCTCAATATAATAACCACTGCAACATATATGTTTAAAATTTAGAAGATTTCTCTTTGATTGACTAGAGAACAATGCATTATCAATTGTAAATAGTGTTCCTTTAGGCAAAATAATATTTTCTTTTCCAAAACTTTCAATCAAGTTTGCAAAACTTGATATTATATTTACTTTTTCTTTCAGCATCGACAATTTGAAAAAGTATTTTTTTTATTTGTAAGTATTGTGTGTGTAGTTGCACTGTCTACCATACATAGATCTTTTTTGCTCATTTTTTAAATACCCAACATATGAAAATGATCCATGTTTCTTTAAAATAAAATAATTACAAGAAGAAAAATAACACTTAAAATATACAAAAGTTACTTAAAAAACATGAAGATAGATAAAAGAAAACAACAATATTGAGTCCAGATATTCTCAATGTCAAAAGAAATACTTGATGTTCCACCAGCTGTGTCAATCTTCTCTTCAAGAGATTCAAAGAAGTCCGCCACATCTAAATTTGTCATATGGAATGGGTCAAATATGTCATTATCTTGGTATGCAAAATTTGCTTCCACATTTTTCTATTTTTCCTTCAAGGAGGCTTGATAGAGGTCAACTAAGTGTTTTAACGTACGACAGGTATGTGTCCAATGCCCAGTCATTCCGCATTGGAAGCATTTATTTTCAACACTCTTTTAACATTTATCTTGTGGAGTTTTTCCTTTGTGATCATCATTTTGTGTGGTTCTTTTGAAATTTAAATTATTAGAACGACCACCACAAAAATAATAATTATTTCTTCCTCTACCACGGTCACGACAACGACCACAACCACAACCATGACATCGATCACGATTATTAATATTCACAACATTCATTTCAGGAAATAGTGTTGTTCCAGTTAGTCGAGATTCGTGGTTCTTCATCAATAACTCGTTATTTTGTTCGGTCATGAGAAGACATGAAATTAGTTCAGAATAGTGTTTAAAAATTTCTCTTGATATTGCTATTGCAGGAGCATATTTGAGACATGAAATGTAGAAAATGTCTTTTCTAACATATTAACATCAGTAATTTTCTCTTCGTATAACAACACTTTCGAACTTATTTTAAATAATGTGGAGTTGTAATCACTTACCAATTTAAAATCTTGTAGCCTCAAGTGCATCCACTCATAACAAGCTTTAGGAAGAATAACTGTGTTTTATGATCATACCTCTCTTTCAAATTTTTCCACAAGATACGGGGACCTTTATTGTAAGATATTCCATTTTCAATCCCTCGTGGATATGATGAAGAAGGAAAATCATAGTTTTTGCTTTGTCCAAACTGAATGTCAATATTCCATTTTCAATCCCTCGTGGAGATGATGATGAAGGAAAATCATAGTTTTTTCTTTTTCCTGAATGGATGTCGTATTTTCTTTTTTAATAGTCTCCCCAAGATTCATAGCATCTAGGTGGATTTCGGCATTAAGTACCCATGACAAATAACTATTGTTGTTAATATCAAGGGCAGCAAATTCTAATTTTGTGAGATTTGTCATGGCAACACTATCATAAAATATTGTACTTAAAACTAACATACCTTTAGGACCTACTTTTAGCAGAAAAAATGACAGGAGCTTGTGCTGATAACGTATTGTAAAATTAAGGTGCACGACGGGAATAGGGATATGGAGAAAATATAATATAATAATAATAAATATATAAAATAAATTAACTAAAATTATAAAATTGGATATGAAAATTAATGGAATTTTGAAGTAGATTTCTCACCGATGTGCATTCTATTGAGATCCACCAAATGCCACTATTTATATGCAAAATGGCAAGTATGATGTGAACTTGGACACCAAGCATGATTTATTACAAAGCACATGGACAATATGAAAAATGACACTAGCTTTTAGATACTAAGCATTGGGTATTTATTTTTATGATATTTATAATAGTTCCCTCTATGTTTTCTTCTTTTTCTTTTTTTTTTTTTTATTTTCTTTACAGTTTTTTCTTTTTTTCTTTCCCATTTTTCATAAAACATTTCCTTTTTGCCTTTTTTGTTTATAAACTCTGTGATAATATTTATTTTGCTTATAAGTTTGTAAATTTATATATTTTTATTCTATTTTCTTATCTACATAATACCATATTTTTAATTAATCAATTGAAATTGAGATCGTAAAATAATAAGGTGAGAAATAATTTTCATAACCTAAAGCTAATGGCGTTTACGTAAACAATTTTATAGTTTTTCTCATGTAAACAATATCATTTATTTTGAAATAATGAATTGAATGTTGAGAGATAAATATATGTTTTATAACCTAAAATAACATTTCTTTATTTTTTTATATATAAAAATTTTGGCAATACCAATTTTATTTTTTATTTTTTATTTTTATTTTTATTTTAAACCCTTACTTTTCAATCGTTAGAAAAATACTACACAATACCAATATATTATAAATTATATATCTCTAGTCTTCTTCTCAGGGATGATGTTGGATTTTTTTTCTTTCTTTTTCCCATGTTTTAACGATTTACAAATTCAACCATCATATAATTTTCATTAAATTGGTATGATTTGATGAGTTTTTATTTGATGTTTACAGTTTAGTTGAATCCTAAATCTCAGAAATCATTTTGCCTAAAAAAAAGAGAGAGAGAGAGAGAACTATCTCATAAATCATTTATGAATCGTCTTTTACACCTTTTTTTTTATTATTTTTTTATTTTTTTGACTTACCTAATGCTAACTGGTGGCTGGATCCAAAACTTCATATAAGGACAAATTCATATAACTCGAGGAGATTAGATCAGAATGGTTAAGCAAGTGATGGGAGTGAAATTGTTAGACGTCAACGAGTTTCTTTGGGTGTATGCTTGGACTAAAAGATTCAGGAAAGCGTTGATGATCAAAGATAATCTGTCATAATCAAACTTCATAACGGTGATTTCGTTGACGGAGGGAGAAACTGCTTGCAATCTGCAAAACATAATTTGGTTTGTAACCATTTAATCCATGATTCAATTTTCTAATAATTTAATATTGGTACTCTATAATGCAATCATTTGATCACTTTGTGACAATTTAGTCTTTATACTTTTAAATTTGTGACAATTTAATCACTCTCATTTAGGATATTTGTGCTTTGGGTTGTGCACCAATCCAACTTTCCAAGATGAGTATTTGACGGTTACTACGTGTATGCATAAAATTCAAAACAACTTTTTTACAAAATTTGACTAAATCCAAAAGAATTTCATAAAGTAAATTACTATTATAAAATCTCAAAAAAACATTAATTCCTTGTTCAAGATACCCCTAACTCCAATAGTAAAGTAGATTAAATGAGTAACCAAGTAAAACAATCAAAAAATTTAAATGTTTGACTCCTAAACTAAAACATGAAAACATGAGGAAAACGTATGCAGAAGCGATGTCAAATCCCAAGGCTCGGTCACGAATTCTTCTTGTCATTCGCCGATCTGTCTTTGCCTTTACTTGGAAAAAAACATAGAGAGAAAATGACGAATATAAGATTACTCAATAAGTGACCCACTACTGAGCCCACTAGGTATACATATTAGCCTTCCTATCGAAACAAAGGTTTGCATCCTAAACATAGGCATAGGCATAAACATAAGGGGCAAACTTGAAGACACGCTTTCATAGGAAGTGATTCCGAACAGTCACAATATCATAAGTATAGGTGGCATTCCCATAAGGATACCGGAACATAACAAGGAATGTACACAGCCTGATAGGAGGGTTAACAGTCACCATCAATATAACTTGCAACATTCAACGTCCAAATTTCATATTAAGCCATAACATATTATAATAATCACATAACAGTCTCAATAGTCCATCCATCAGTCAATCATGGCAAAACATTCTATCATAATAGAAGCATGCTTTCAGTGTATTCACAATCTTAATATCAACTTGGGATTCGAGGGCGAATCAGTAGTAAATACCTAATAATAAGTCCAAATATGTTCGAGCAAGCTTATCTTCTATTTGTTCAATAATATCTTGAATCAAGTCCTATGACATAAACTAAATTTAAAATTAACAATATAGGCCAAATGTCAAACACCAAATAACCAAATAAGTCTAAATTACTTTTTACCATAGGGGCATTGGTCCGAAAATCACCTCAAATCCTCCAATCCAACATGTTCCAAATTTTGCCAAAATCCAACTTCAACACCTTCTGGACAAGTGCTTCGACAACCTCCAAAAATTCGATCAAAGTCAAAACAATATGGGTAAAAAAATTTTACTCTAACTTTATGGGTAATCAACCCAAGCCAATAACTCCACAATAAATTTATAAAACTCACCTTAATCCAACAATAAATACCTTAAGAGAGCTGGACAACCCACTTCCGATTTCTAGTTTCCTCCAAACCTCAAATCTAAGACTCAAACATGTTAGGTAAACATAATCTTGGATCAACACTTAATGGGTTATAAAAAACTATTCCAGAAACAATCCAAAACTCAAAATTAAAGACTTACCCAACACCCAACTTGAAATAGGCGGCGGCTGATGGCGGAGGCAAGATCGACAATGACGACGGCAAGAAGCGACGGCGCACGGAAAACGCAACCTATAGAACCTGAAGACTCAGTTTCGTGTGGCTCAGACCGGTGGCGCACACGGTGGTGTGAAGGCAAGGCAGGCTGACAAACTACGGTGGTATAGTAGATATTAACAAGTGGCGACGAAGTAGATGTCGGCGAGTGGCAGATGGCGTGGACGTTGTTGGTTGTGGGAGTTGGAGGAACACAACTCGTGGAGCAATCGACCAGAGAAACCCCATGGAGACGATGGATTCTTGGATCAAGGATGCTTTGGGTTGAATGACACACAACATGCAACGACGATGGATGACGGACGGCTTAGGACAACGGCGGTTGACAACAAGGTTATTGAGGAAGAGAAAAGAAAATTCCACGTCAACCAAACAAATACCATAGTGGAGCCACATAGGAATACAGTCAGTAGGTGACTAGGCTGATTCCCACTCAACAAAATTTGTTAGGACGGTTTATGATTGGTCTAAGGACCACCTATAATTTGCTTACAACTGTACACAAATTATTCCTTTATTCATTCATTATTTTGCCCTCATTTCTAGGGCTTTATATATATAAATGTCAAAGGTTGGTTGAAGAAATATAAGGAGGAAATTCGAACAATCGCCGGTCTCTTGAGCTCCCCTGCCTTTTTACCTTCACTATCTCTTCTTTTTCTTTTTCAGCTTTACATTAACTTAGTATCAGAGCCATTTTTATGGCCAACGCCAACCCCAATGGTAGCTCCTTTTTGAACCCCTCAAATTATGTGTTTAGCAGCCTCCATCGAACCAACTCCTTAATCAAATTACCTTGATAAAACTCGATCGAAGTAACTTCTTACTGTGGAAGAATCTTGATCTACCGATTTTGAGAAGCTACAGGCTTGAAGGCCATCTAACTGGCCAAAAACCATGCCCTCCAATGTATCTTCAGCCTTCCGCAGGTGGGGAGGCGATTGCCACAAGAGCTGGGTTTTTCGGCGAAGCTGTTGCCGGAGCTTCCACATCTAACGAAGGCTCAAGTGGAAGTGTAGGGGGCTCGAGTTCCACATTGATCACTGAGAAGAATCCTCAGTATGAAGCCTGGATGGCGGTAGATCAGCTACTACTTGGATGGTTGTACAACTCGATGACCCCTGAAGTTGTAGTTCAAGTTATGGAGTGTGAGAGTGCCAAAGTGTTATGAGACAGCATTAACCAACTTTTTGGAGTTCAATCGCGCGCTGAAGAAGATTACCTCAGGCAAGCTTTTCAGTATACTCGCAAAGGTAACTTGAAAATGGAAGAGTACTTAAGAATCATGAAAAATAACTCTGACAATCTTGAACAAGCTGGTAGTCTAGTCTCTACTAGGCCTTTGGTGTCACAGGTGCTTTTAAGGTTGGATGAAGAATACAATGCAGTGGTGGCCACCATTCAAAGTAAAGCGGATGTATTTGGTTGGATGTGCAGTCAAAGTTACTTCTCTTTGAAAAATGTTTAGATCATTAAGTTGTGCACAAAGTATCAACAGGATTCAGCCATAATACCACTGTCAACATGGCTAATACCAGAGGTTCTTCTGTCAACTCGAATCATAGGCCTCAAGGCAACAACAACAATAATCCAAGCGAAAACCAGAGAGGTAACAATAATAACAGAGCGAGGCAGAGGAAGAGGCAACAAACCAACTTGTCAAGTATATGGTTGCCTAGGTCACACTGCATACTACTGTTACGGGAGTTATAATAGAGAGCTGGCACCACCAAATTTCTCACAAAACAATGGAGGTAACACCAGGCAACAACAAAACAAGGGCCTCCACAAAGTCGGTTTGCTTTTGTAGCCTCTCATACTCCCTAACCCTTCATGGTAGGACCTGAAACCTTCACTGATCTAAGCTAGTATGCTGATAGTGGTGCCTCAAGCCATGTGACAGCTGACTATACCAATCTAGGAAATCCGAATGAATATGGAGGTAAGGACTCAGTTGTTGTTACAAATGGTGATACTCTTAGAATCTCGCATATAGGTGATGTCTATCTTTTGAATGGTAATAGTAAGCTAAAGTTAAAAGATATGCTATGTGTGCCTAATATTGCCAAAAATCTTGTGAGTGTGTCCAAGCTTACTAAAGATAATAACATACTTATTGAGTTTCACAATGATTTTTGTCTCATTAAGGACAAGGATATGGGCTAATCATGCTGAAGAGGCAACTTAAAGATGGTCTTTACCAACTTGAGGATGTTAAAGTCTATTCGAGAGGAATACCCACGGAAGAGTCTGATTAGAAGCATTCAGTGCATAAAAATAACAATATGCCTGCTTTAACTTTGTTTAGTCTTAGTAAGTCCTTTAGTGTCTAAAAACTTTTGGCACAAACGTCTTGGTCATCATGCCTTGAGAACACTAGAACTTGTCATTAAACAATGTAATCTTCCTACTAGTATGAATGATGAAGTTCAATTTTGTGATTATTGTCAACATGGGAAATCTCATTCTCTTGCATTTCCAAGCTCTAAGTCGAGATCTACTAACTTGTTTGACTTAGTGCATACTGATTTGTAGGGACTTGCACCAATTTTGTCATCTGAAGGGTATAGATATTATGTTATATTTGTGGATGATTATAGTAGGTACACCTGGATTTATCCTCTAAGGTTAAAAAGCGACACTCTTGCTGCCTATCAACACTTCAGTACTACGATAAAAAAAACAATACAATGGGACTGTGAAAATACTTCAGTCTGATACATATTGGAGGGTGGGGGGCGGGGCGGGGGGAAGTATTATGAGCGTACATCAGTTTTGTAGACAACAGGGTACTATTTCAAGGTTCTCTTGGCTCTATACTTCAACACAAAATGGAAGGGCTGAAAGACGACATAGGGACATTGTTGAAAAAGGACTGGCCTTGTTGGCTCAAGCTTCTATTCCTCTTTATCATTGGTGGGAAGCCTTTGCCTATACAACCTATCTAATCAATGGCTTGCCAACTCCTATCCTTCAAGGTAAGTCTCCTCTTGAACTATTGGTTGATAAGAGGTTAGTTTTTGAAGACTTAAAGGTGTTTGGGTGTGCTTGTTTTCCTTGTTTAAGACCATACAATGCTCACAAGCTTAGCTATCGCACAAAAAAATATGTTTACCTTGGACCTAGCTTACACAACAAAGGGTATAAGTGCTTAAACATGTCTGGCAGAATATTTGTATCTAGAAATGTTATATTTAATGAGGATGATTTTCCTTTTAAGTCCAACTTTACAGGTACAAGGAGTTTGACAGCACAACCATCAACCCCGGTCTCTTGGCTACTCATACTCCCTGAAGTGTCAACTACATGACCAGCTTCCTCTTACCCATAGTCTGTTGTTCATGCCTCAACCAACATACCAGCATCCTACCCTACTCATATCACGACCTCACCAGCTTCTCCCTCCATAAACTCTCAGTCTCTGCCTAACAACCAACATAAGCTCCCTTCCCCTAAACAGTCACAACTTCCCACCCCTCAGTCTACCCCTGATGCACCTATTCCAACTTCCCCTGTTCACACATCTTTCCTTACTGAATCCAGCCCATCACCAAGCATAACCACCCCACTGGCCCAACTTCCTCTACCCACACATCCTATGATCACCTGAGGGAAAGCTAGCATCTTTAAATCCCAGATCCTTCTTACTCGGTCCCTAAAAGATTGGTCCATCACCGAGCCTACCCGTGTTACTGATTCACTCAAAACACCACAATGGAAGAGTGCAATGGATGAAGAGTACTCTGCCTTGATGACAAATGGTACATGGAGCCTTGTTCCCTTTTCTCCTTCTCTGAATGTTATTGGTGCCAAGTGGGTCTTCAAAATTAAACAACATCCTGATGGTACAATCCAACGCTACAAGGCCCGGCTAGTAGCCAAAGGGTTTCACCAGACTCCGGGTGTTGACTTCTTTGAAACCTTCAGCCCTGTCGTTAAAGCTTCAACCATCTAAATAATCATAACACTTGTCGTAGCTCAAGGCTGGAAGTTGAGACAACTTGATTTCAATAATACCTTCCTCAATGGAAAACTCCAAGAAGACGTATACATGAGCCAACCACTAAGGTATGTTGATCCTCATCACCCTCATCACGTGTGTAAGTTGAATAGAGCTATCTATGGCCTCAAATAAGCCCCAAGGGCTGGAACAACACCCTCAAAGAAGAGTTACTGTCATGGGGATTTCACAATGCAAAGTCAGATACTTCCTTATTCATCTATTTAAAAGAGGTTCAACTATTGTGCTGCTGCTAGTATATGTTGATGATATAATTTTGACTAGAAATGATGCTCTTTTGATACAAAAGCTAGTTGGCATGCTAGATAATCATTTTGCCTTGAAGGGTTTCGGACCTCTTCACTACTTCCTTGGTGTACAGATTCACTATTTAGAACAATTTAGTCAAGAAAAGTATGTTGAAGAACTTCTAACTAAGCTGAATATGTCTGATCTCAAGGTTACCCCCCTCACCTAGTGTAATGAATCGGCAGTTGTCTCTTCACAATGGAACACCTCTTGCAGATCCTTTTCTATATAGAAATACCATCGGTGCTCTCCAATACCTCACCAACACTCGGCCTGATATCACTTTTATTGTCAATCAGCTCAGTTAGTTTCTAAAATGTCTCATTGATAGTCATTGGTCTGTTGTCAAACATCTTCTTCAATATATCAGTGGCACCAAACACTTTGGTCTTTACATACAGTCTAATTCTGATCTGTCTATTTCAGAATTCTTCGATGTCGATTGAGCTGCGAACATTGATGACCGCAAATCAATGGTAGCTTATTGCATCTTCCTTGGCAACACACTTGTGTCCTGGTCTTCGAAAAAACAATCAGTGGTGGCCCAATCAAGCACCGAATCTGAGTATAAGGCACTTGCACATGTCTCGGGCAAGATAATCTGGCTTCAACAGTTTCTTGGAGAGATCGGTGTTGCACAACGCAGCAAGCCCCTCCTATGGTGTGACAATTTAAGTGTTGGTGTGTTGGCTGTCAACTCGGTTTTTCATGGCAGGACAGAACACATTGAGATAAACATTCATTTTATAAGAGATCAAGTTCTCAAAGGCCTCCTAAATGCTCGGTATGTCCCTTCGGTTGACCAAGTGGCTGATTATCTTACTAAAACTCTCACACATAATCAGTTTTTCACTCTTTGGGACAAACTCAGGGTCGTTGCACTTCTGCCTCGTTTGAGGGGGGATATTGAGGAAGAGAAAATAAAACTCCACGTCAACAAAATAAATATCACAGTGGAGCCACATAGGAATACAGTCAGTAGGTGACTAGGCTGATTTCCACTCAACAGAATTTGTTAGAACGGTTTATGATTGGTCTAAGGCCACCTACAATTTGCTTACACCTGTACACAAATTATTCCTTTATTCATTCATTATTTTGCCCTCATTTCCTAGGGCTTTGTATGTATAAATGTCGGAGGTTGATTGAAAAAATATAAGGAGGAAATTCGAACAGTTACCTGTCTCTTGAGCTCCCTGCCTTTTTACCTTCACCGTCTCTTCATTTTCTTTTTCAACTTTACATTAACTAAGGAGTTGGCGGCAGTGCAGACCTGGGGGGTATTTGCTGCTACCTCACGAAGAAGGAGGGTTTAATTAATTTCTTTTTTTTTTTTTTTCTCTTCTTAACTCTCCACCACACAAATATATAAATATTTTTAAAACCAGTCAACTATAAATATACTTTTTTTTTCTTTTTTTCTTTTTTTTTCTCAAACTCTCACTTCCTCTCAAACATAAATTAGACCTTCAAATTTAAGTTGTCTCTCAACCTAAAGTTCAAGTACATAATATTTTATCCAAACACTTAAATCAAACCACAATAGAAAATTCCAAATCTCTCGCATATTAAATCTTTCACCAATTAAATTCAAACTCTCTTATCAACGTCATCAAAATTAATTATCTTCTCAAATTCGACTAAAAAAACCAAAAATTACAGAAACAAAAAATCCAATCAATTAAGACAATTGTTTGAATTCACCCGAGATTCGGATGTCACAGGTTGGGTTCAAATACCTTTACAGACTTGTTACTTGAGTCATCTATTTAAATTTTTTTCCAAAAATAAGGAAAATGTTAACATTTTATTTAATTATTTTCATACTTTGAATTATGATTAACAATTTAATGTCAAATTATATTATGGTTTCTTTTTTCAAAGCGCTAAAATCATACGCGTTAGATTGGTTTGATCGTGTTTTTTGAACCACCCTATTATAAATTCCACTAAAATTAAATGTCAATTTTTTAAATAATGATCGAGGCTTTTCGATCTACCTATATAAAAAATTTCACTAACTTCTAACAATATTTTTTTACTGTAAAGAGGTCAATACATATTTTAAAGTACAAAATTAAATTGGTATATACTAAAGTTCAATGACTAAATTGTTACAAAATTAAAATTATAATAACCTAATTGTTACAAAATTAAAGTTTTGGGACTAAATTATTACTTCCATAAAAGTTCATGAACCAAAAGTAAATTTAGCATAATAACTTTCATGTAAGAACAATATGTGAATATGTTTTCAAAATTTATAGTAAAAATATCAATAGATCATAATAAAGAAAAGGTTTCGAAAAAATCAACAATAAATTACTAATAAAGACCATATTTATAATTTATTGAAAGCATATTGATCAACCTTAGACACTTGAGAGTACATAAGCGAACAAGTATTAAAGTAAGACCACGTTTATCAAACCATAATGAAAATTATGGAATTCCATTGATGTATCAATTGTAACGAGCTTAAATTGCAAATGTAATTGGATTTCTTTTGATCGCATTACTTAGAATTATGAATTTTGTCAAATTTACCGTTAATGTTACCATTACCTTTACCTCTAAGGATCAAACGGTAATGGTAACAGTAGTGGTAATAACAAAGATGTCAAAATTTATAATTTTTTCGTGGAACAGTAACAATAATGGTAACCATAGCCATAACAGTAATGATACGACGTAGTTGGATTGAGTCTTATCTACTCATAAGTTAATTTGCATTTAACGATCACAAATTTAATAGTGAGTCCCAAATATCAATATAGATACATATTTACTAGTAAATGACACCAAAAATGATTAAATAGAGTCTTTTTTTTATTATTATTATTAATAATAATTTTTTATATTTTCATTAAAAGTGAACGTGAGCTAAAATCAAATTTCTAAGCTACAAAAATAGATAAAACGAAAAAAAGCTATTTAGACAAGGCTAGTGTATCCACTTTGGTTTTGTCGTTAGCACATTGAATGGTTACTTCGGACTTAAGACAGCCGCACCTCTCCATATCCAATCATATCTGTTGGATATAAATCCGGAGTCTCAAGCAAAAATAAATTCTCTCATTTAATTGATTTGTTTTTTTGTCCACGTGTCCTTCCCTTGTTAACTAAACTATTACTTGCCCCATTTTCCTATTTTATTTTTAAGTGGAACACCTTTCCAAGTTATTGAATTAAAAAAAATAAGTTGTTTCCAGAAAAATTCAGGTGTCTGGCAACTATTTAGAAATTAGATTGAATTTAAAGAAAATGAATTTATAATATATGCTGGTTTAAGATAAATACTTGAAGCCAATCCTTAGATAAATAAATTTTAAAATTTTAATGATTAATCTCTCCCTGATTTATATAAGAAATTCTGTTCATCATCTCATCTTCGACCACTATTTTCGACGACCGCTAGTCAATTCCGTCATCACCTCCATCGGTAACTCCGGTCATCACATAAAAACACTTTTGAAAAAGAGTTATCAAACACATGTATGTTTTCATTTTAAGAAAATAAAAATTCATTTTTTTAAAACATTTTAAATTAAATTTTTAAACACTTTTTCACTTTTTTTTTCTTAATCTATTTTTTTATAATTATTTTCAAAAATCAAATCAAATTTCAAAAACTAAAAAGAATAGACAAACAATTTTAAACTTGTTTTTATTATTTAAATTTGACTAATAATTCAATTCTTTTAAAATATTGTAAGAAATTGAGTGAAAATGTCCTTATTTTTAAAAAAAATGAAAAACAAAAAACTAAGGTCCCGTTTAATAACCATTTTATTTATTTATTTTTTTTTTAAAATTAAGCCTATAGACATTACCTTCACCTCCAAATGGCTTGTCTTCATTTGTTGTCACTTTTTACCAATGGTTTAAAAAACAATCCAAATTTTAAAAATTAAAAAAATAGTTTTTGTTTTTTTTTTTAATTTAACTAAGAATTCAACAATTGTATTTAAGAAAGATACAAATCATTATAAGAAATAAGGAAGAAATAAGTTTATTTAAAAAAAAAAAAAGAAATAGAGCCTAAATAATTATCAATAGATATTAAAAATTTATTTTATTTTTTAAATTTAACTTAGAAATACTATGTTTACCTATAATCTTTTTCATTTTGTTATCTTACTTTCTAGTTTTTACTAATGTAAAGAAAAGATCAAGTTAAAATTTGAAAACAAACATATTCCTTTTGTAATTTTGGGTAGAAGTTATTTATGATTCTCCAATCTTGAAAAAGAAATGCATGTCAACTAAGCTCATTTTGTCTCACATTCTTTCATTTATTAATTGACAAATTAACATGGGGTGAATTAAATGCTTGGTTTAAAATTTAATTAAAATTTCTATAAATGTAAAGTTAGCACGACTCAAATATTAAAATAGAAAGTCTCACAATGTTCACAACTTTATAATTAAATAGAATATTTAATATGTGTTTGGAATACATTTTTAAGTGTTCAATTTAAAAAATAAGTCATTTTGAAAAGAAAAAAAATCAATTATTTGACAACTACTTAAAATAGATTTAAAAAAAAAAGTGAGTTTGTATAAAATAAGTTGGTCTAAGATAGACACTTGAAATTAACTTCTAGAAAATGAATTTTGAGTAGTATGGTTATTCTTTCCATAATTGAGAAACTTTGCTCACCACATCCAACAATCGTCTTCAACAATTCTCAACCACCACTTCTAATGATTGTTGCCGGTGAATCTCCAACCACCACCGCCAGCAACCTCATGTCATCTCCTCCGCGTGACTGCCATCGCCGACTTCCGGCCACTACTTTTGGTGGCTGTAACTAGCAAACCTCTGAATATCACTATTGCCGAAAAATTCCTTTATAGTAATTTGACATCAATAAAAACATTTTGGACCTTTAATATTAATATTGTTGTTTTCAAAACTTATTAGAGAAATATTGTTGTTTTGAAACTTATTAGAGAAATATTGTTGTTTTGGGAATCCAAGGCTAGAGGTCGAACGTTGAGAACTCGACTAATGTAGAGGTCGAACGTTGAGAACTCGATGAACAAAGAAAAACTTGGAAACAATACATAAGCCGAAACTTCAACCCTCAACAAGGAAAATCTCGCGAATCTCACTTAAGTTGTCGAAGGTTGAAGTTTATAACAAACCAAATATAAAAACATTTTTGAAAAATAGTTACCAAGCACCCTTGTATTTTTATTCTAAGGAGCTTTTATCAAGAGTATTTGGATAAAAATGAATTTTGAAGGATATTTTTTCTAAGTCATTCTAAATATTCCTTTAAAGTCTCATCAATAATCAATATGAATTTTTATTTTCTTCCTTATCATTATTTTCAAAATCCAAGTATAAATTTTAAAACTAGAAGGTTTTTCTTAAATTTTGTTTTTACTTTGGGAATTTGATTACCATCTAAATATTTCTGGAAGAAAAATGAAACTTATTATAAAATATTTGAAAACAAAACCTAATGGTTAAGAACAAAGAATAAAAAATCAAATATATATCAAATAACACCTTAAGGTTTATATATTAAAATTCAAATAAAACAAATTTAAAAGCTACCTAGAAGAAACTAGGATGGCTTAGTAGGAAAAAGAGAAATTATACTCAATAAATACGTTTTAAAGCTTTGCAATGCTAGACCAAAAAAGTCAGAAGTTTGAATCTCTCATCTCTATTGTTACATATTTTATATTTTTAATGAGTTTTGACTTATACATGAGCAAGTTAGAAATTTAAAAGAGGCTTTCATCAATAAATTATAGAAAAACGTATATGTTGTGGTTATTTGAAGAAATATTAAATATCTGTATCTAAAATCTAGTATAAATACCTAGTATTTCTTTCTCTCAAATAACAACATAACATACCAACCAATATTCAATATATCTTTCTATCTTACTTTCTCTCATTAGCACTTTTAAGAGCAATTAGCTAAAAGAAGTATTTTAGTTGTGTAGCTTTGAGCTCAACCTTTCAATGTAGAGTAGTTTGAGCTACACACCATTTCTGTTGGATCTTGGAAGGGACTGACCAGAAAATATTGCATCGGTGATTGATATAAAGAAATTCAATACACATCACATAGGGCTTGAATCTCCTTAAAGAGAGTGAAATATCCATGCTTCAACCTAATTGTTTAAGTGTCGTTTCTCAACATTTAATCCATTTTCCTCTATTATTTGTAAGTCTCCCATCAATCTCCATTATCCGTGTTGTTGAATCGAAAGACTAAATTATAACTAACAAACAAAGCTTTAGAATAAAAATTCTAATATACTTTCATACTTTCAATGGTTGCAATATTACTTTTAACCTTTCATAAATATTTCAAGATTAATTTTAGAAGTAGAAATCTTTAAAAAAAATTTAGTGGAAATTGATACCGTAAATGATACAACGTCATCTAAATAAATTTTGGATCACCAAATAATTTTAGGCCACCACTATATTTCCTTTTTATTTGAAAATCTAAATGAATCCTATTCTAATAATAATTTTCAAACGTTTATTTAAATTTATGAGAAATATTGAACATATAAAAATACTTTGAAACAAATAGCAAAATTTAGTAGTATTTTTTCATAGAATTTAACAAAGTAAATATATGTGAAGATATTTTAAGATATTTCAGTAGGAAACTGGCTGCATTCTTCAATTACCATTTGCTGCAACCGCCGTTCCCTCAGCAAAATGTCGACCAGATTGCAACGTTAATTGCCGGTCGTTCATCTTCTTCAAAACCCTTCTCTATAAACCCCTCTCGCCTCTTGAGCTTTGAATTTATGGCGCAAAGCGACCTCCTCGGCGGCGGAGCGCGGTGGAAAACAAGGAAGAAGAAGCGAGAGAATGTCTCGGATGGACGAGAGCAACAAAATGGAACCCGAAATGTTCTTCTCCAAGATCCTTTCGAGGTTTTAGGTTCTGATCTATTTATGGCGATACTGAGCTACCTTGATGCACGCAGCGTGGCACTTTCTCTCCTCGTCTCTCGATCTTGGTACGCCATAGCTTCCAGCGATCGCCTATGGAGTTCGAAGGTCAGCATCTTCTATCCTTTAATTCGTTGATGTTATGGTGTGCTTATGATTTAATTCGGTTCTCTGGAATTGGATTTTGGTATTTCGTCTCTTGTTAGTATTAGTAATTGTTCGCCCAGTGCAAATGTAATCGAGTCACTTGTTTTTGTGTTTAGAAGTTCGATTCGTTTGTTGTGCTTGTCGATTTGGTTCCTGGGATTCTGTAGGTTTCGTTTCTGTATGTATTTGATGTAATAGGATTGAGATAATTTGGTAAATTCAAATTAATCTTGGTTAATCCGTAGTTAATTACATCTTAGTGGCAGCTCGAAGATAAAATTTTCAATCGGAAAAAATATTTTTGAAAATGGAGCGATTTCTCATGAAAATAACGATACAAACACAGATGATTTCCATGCATTGGATGATTTCCAATTTGGAGCCCGCTCCTTCTTAATGAAATCTACAATCCAGTCCATACCCAAATTTACTGAAATACATAAAACCCATCTCCAATTGGCTTTTCTTTAGACTTACAAAATGGGTTTTTCTTCATTACCTATGGATTATGCTCATGTTTCACTAGCAATAGATTTTCCTTCATTGGCATTGGATGAAATTTGGTTGTTATTAGCATTGGATGATCAGAAAATATTTGGTTTGAATGATTCACTTTTATGTTTCTATCTTCATTTTCGTTTTAAAACTCGAGTACGAGCTTTTTTTTTTTTTTTTTTTTTTTTTGAGGGATGGAATAGATATAATAGGATTGGAATAACTTGGTGAATTTAAATTAATCTTGGTCCTTGATTAATTACATTTTAGTTACTCAATTAGTTTTTAGTTTCCTTTTAGTTATCCTTTTAAGATTCTTTTAATTTTCTATAAATAGAGAACTCCCCTTGTATTAGACAACTTTTGGTTGATAATAAAGACTTGATTGGATTCTTATAGAGAATTCTCCTTTTATCTCCTTAGACTATATTATTATCTTCTCTCCCATCAGGCTTTGAATCATAAATTTATGTAGCTTGTGGCATTTTATGCTGAATTTAACTTTTTCTATATCGATGGATCATAGGTTCATTACAAACTGCATATAGTGGATTTGTAGTTCAATCTTTCTCACGTTTATTTGAATTATTTCTCTGGGTTTGAAAATTTATCTTCAAACCATTTCCTCGACTCTTTTTAAGAGTGAGTTTGGATAGCTTTTAGATGGTAAAGTGCTGTAAGCCTATTAAAATTATGAAAATGCATCCATAGTTTTTTGGATAGATAATCAAAATTTCCAAGATCCTGAATCTGTACATCACTAAATCTTTTGGAGAATGACTTGGGTTATCATATCCTCTTTTCACCCTTTTGATTGGTACGAAATTGTGTGTGCATAGTTTCGACCTATATCCGTCTCTATGTTCCTGCCCAGAAGATGTGTGTATTTTGCAACACAATGTCAAGAGCTTGTTTAGGTGTGTGTGGAAGCTAATTCTAGATTATTTTCTAAAACTTTCATCTTCTTTTAGGCCCTTAGAAAGTGTTTGAAATTTGAAAATGCTTTCTAATTTATTTTTTTATCCGCAAGTATTGGATGTTATTGTGATATGATTACGTACATAAACTCTTTATGTGAACAAGAATTGAAGTTAAAGCCAAGAATTTGCATCCTTACTGGGTAGCTCATCCCTGTGTATGCTCAGGGGATCGTTATGACTGCTTGTCATGTCTTATTAGACATTTGGGATAAATGATCTAAAAATTTTACAAATTTGAAATTCCGTAGCACCAAAAAGAACGTTCATAACTGTAAAATTGAACATTTGGTTAGTAAATTTTTTGTATTTTCTCTCAGTGTGAGGAACTGTGGCTCGGGAAAGCACATATCCCTAGATTGGCCCAAAGCCGAGGTCTTCCAAAGCTGGCTGCTTATTCTTTATCCGTCATGGATGGCAAACGAGTTAAGTCCCCTTTTCCACCCACAAGCAATAGTGTGTCAGTGTGCTGTTACATATACATATATATATATATATATATAATATATGAATGTTACTTAATTTATAGTTGTGTAACTGCAGTTAGGATGACCAAGTGCATCCACTGAATCTCGTCATCAATAATATAGAAAATGTTCTACACATGTACTCGCAAGCATGGCATAGCAAGAGCTGAGAAGCCTGTATTACTTTGATATTTTTCTTATGGGTTTAACTTCTTGTATCAGACTCGCATTATGAGGGAGGATTTATGTGATCATGCCTGGCAATTTCACTTCAATAAGGTATGCTGCTCTTTTATGCAGTTATCAAACCCTTTTTCTGGATGCTAATCATCATGTAATCAATTAGACGACATGAATCCTGGTTAGGAGAGAAGGATATTTAAATTAACTGGATGATTTTTTACGTTTGTGTTTTATGATTAATTAAACCTGATTATGTTATTAACATATTCTCTACACATTTGATCACCTTTTATCTTTATTGTACCATACTTTAGGCATCATACTTCAATCATGCTAGCTACATATAATTTTATTCTCGTCTTAGTTGCACACCTACTATACGATTTCTGTCAGAAATTCAGAATTTATTGGAGGGCCCAAGTCACTGAGAAAGAGATTAGATGGCTGGTGAGGGATGCTTTAGCAATACGAGTTTCATACATGATCCTCACAATTTATATGGCCATGCTAGTGATTGTGTTATAAAACGTCTAACATGCATGAAAAAACTCCCATACTACCAATTGGATTTGGAAGTCTATGGAGCATGGATACTTCTTCGCATGTAATGAGTCCATTTTCAAATTCGTGTTGTGTCATGGCTTCTTTGTGGAATTTCTATGCTGGTGCTCATAGCATTGATGGTGTATTAGTGATTTAGAGGGTATGTCCCAAAAGATGTCTACTGATTGAGCCTGAATACCTTTTGACAAGTACGTACAATTACTATTATCGTGTTCTAGCTGCCTGCTGGTTTAAAATCAATCTACCAAGTTTCTGCTTAGATGCAAATGTGATCTAAAGTTAATGTGCGACTCACCAAATCTTCCACTTCTTTTAGACACCTTTCCTGAAGGGACGAATTGATTCATAATGTTTGGTAAGTTAATTTTTGTTCCCTTCAGGAAGCTCCGGTCTACTGGCGAGATCTTGATCCATATTGGCAAGGCAGCCACCCTCTCATGCGCCGTTATTTCCACCCCGATGGGAGCCAAACTGCAGATCCTGATGATAGAGTATGGGGTGGCCATGAAAGCTGCTTTTTGACAGTTACAAGTTTTGTTGGTGATGGTGAGATCAGAGAACACTATGTGAGGATAAACAAATGGCCAAGAATGTTTGTGTCAAGGAATGAAGATTGGAGCTGGAAGATGTCGAATCACTTCACCTCGTACTCGAGCATAGCCGATGCTGAAAAGGCTGGTGGGACGGGTCCACTTTAACAGTGGTTGGCGATAAAATTGTTTGTTTGCTCTCGTAGAGGCTGCTGTTTTGTTGTGTACGGAAAATTGGGAGTATAGGAAAGGAAATGGTGTTGGTTTTGGATCACATGTTCTTCTGGTTCTTTGCCTCAAAATGGGAGTAGTCTTTATATGCTTGTAGAATTTGTTCATCATTATTATTTTTCCTTTAAGAAAATGTAATTAGATGTTGCTACTAGTAATTAGTAAAATTTGGAACTAATAAGTTGGGTTCAAGTTTGATGAGTTTTCTTAAGTTAAATATTTGTCAACTGTCACTCTCTTTTGTTTTTTTTCCCCTTAAAAAACAAAGAACATTAACAGGAGAGCAACAAAAACTTATCATCCTCGACAAGTGAATCAACCAACGATGAAAATCTTGGGACCAATGCCCGTAAATGTCATCGATCAATGAGCCAGACCGTCTATAACTGCGTTTTGAGAGCGTTGTGTATTGGAAATAGTTGAAGTGACCAATTTTATGCTAGTCACCTTATTATTCATACATACCTTCAAATTTCTAGGCTTTCGTTCTGTATGTCTAACTTAAAGATATCTAAAATTATTTTGGATTCAAGTTATGGCTCTTGTTTGCAACCTAATATTTGGGTAGAAAATTAAAACTATCATCTTATAATGTATATTACTTATTAAAATTTACCACTCATGAACTTTCTGAAAAGAGATTTATCTCATTGATCCAATGATTCTATCTGAAATGATTTTCAAACATTTGAAAGATCTTTTCTGCCAATTTTAGCATATCAACTAGTTAATTTATATGCTCAAAGTAGATGTTTTATTTTCATTAATGGGTTGTCTCACAATAATTGTTTCGTTTCGTCATATTCTTCATCCACTTAAGTTAACATTTGAGATTTTAACCAAATTTCAGCAATAAAAACAAGTTTATAAATTTAATTTTAGTTTTTAAAACATGACTTAATTTTTGAAAATATTCCTCAAACGTAGATAATAAAACCAAAAATCCAATAGAAGTATTCGTAAGTTTAGACACAATATTCAAGTAATTAACACATGACTTTAACGTTATACATATATATTATTATTAAGATTGAGTCTTTAACCTTTTAATCAAAGTACATGACATGATTAGTTAAGTTGAAAGCTAACAAAAATCTTTTTAAGTGCATAAACCTGTTAATGAAAGTTCATTGACTTATAATTTAAGTTGAAATCAATCATGGTGTAGATAGAAATGTGGTATTAAATTTTCATCGATATTTTGATATTTTTATTGATATTTTTCCATTTCTTTAGATTTGATATACATGAGAAGTGAGTTGTCGTGAAAAATATCATAAGAAAAACAATAAAATGCAATTAAAATTTGTTTAAAAAACATAAACCTTGTTTGTGTATCAATTTAAACAATTTATTTGATTTTTTATTTTTATTTTTGTAGTTATATCGATATTTCTTTAAAATAGAATTAAGAAACAAATCACATCACACATCCTTCAAAACCGTTTACTCTGCCACAGATCGCAACCGCTGGTCGCGCAGGCGGTTGTAAAGTCCGGCCAACTTGTCGGCGTCCGGCAGGTTATTTCTGATCACAGTAACGTGCTTCAAGTTTTGTGTCCAAGCGTACAAGCGAGGGAATTCATCGGCGTTCAGAAGCTTCGTCCCTGAAACTTCTTCAACAACTGGTAGCCAGTGCGCGATTCCTGCGAACGCCAAATCCAGGGCGCCGATCTCCTCTCCGGCGAAGAATTTCTTGTCGCCAAGGCATTGTTCTTCGATTGTTTTCAGGAATTCGATCCCCTCCGCCCTAGCTTTTTCCTCTTCTTCGCCACTACCGGAACCGAACAGAATCCGACCTCCAAACAACTGCCGATTCCTTCCTCGTGTTACAATTTAGCTTTTCAATCTCAAAACAATTGCTATTGATCGATCCTAAATTTTAAAATCTCCACATTTTTCTCTATTTTAGTTTTAAAACTGATAAAAACAAATTTGTTTTTTTTTTCTGAAAAAAAAATCATCAACTTTTTTTAAAAAATAAAATTCAAAGTTAAGTATAATTCAAACTAATGTGACTACCAAAATTAAGGTTTATCAAAGTATTTTGAAAAAAATATGTTAAGATAGACATATTTGGAGATTGTAGAACTTTCAAAACTAAAAATTAGATTTAGACCTACTAACTACTTTATACAATTTTCTTTTTAAATAAATTACAATTTTGGTCTTTGAGATTTAGTAAAAAGTAAATTTCATTTTTAATTAAGCTTCAAAATCATAATCACCTTATCTTCATATTTAGGAAATAATTCAAAAGTGAAAAATTTAAAGAATGACCTCGTTGTCAGCATATTTAATCCAAAAGCGAGTCATTGCTCTGTCGAACGAATGGATGAGAAAGAGAGGATATTGAGACCATATTTCATCCATGTATTCGAGAATGACGATAGACTCGCACACTGGTTTTCCGCCATGAACGAGCACAGGAACCTTCTTGTGAATAGGATTATATTGAAGTAACAATGGAGTTTTGTTGGTAAAATCTTCTTCTACATATTCGTAAGGAATGCCCTTAAGCTCCAAACCCCATTTAACCCTATAACTAAAAGGACTTGCCCACATCCCATGGAGTTTCACTTCTTCCATCTTGAATGGACGATGTTCTTGCTTGCTTTTGTAGCAACATTTTATACCATGCTCTACAATAAGATTATAATAATAGCATTTGTCTCTATCATATACTATCTTCTAGAATGTTTAATTAATCATTTTTCCTTCTTAGAATATTAAATCATAAATCTAAGTACAGCCAAACATGGCATATATTCTCTTTACATCCAAGGTTCAAATCCTCATTTCACCAAGTACTTAAAAAACTAAAACAATAAATCTAAGGATAAATTTATGAATTTAAGACCTGCACTTTCAAATTTTCCAATTTTATACTTAAAACTTCCAAAAAATTTCACCATCATTAATTTTTTTTGTTTGATATATTTTTGAACTTTCAATTCCATTAATACTCCTATACTTTTTATTAATAGCCCAAGTCCTAAATGTCAAGTTTATATATATACATTGAAGTTTCAATTTTATGAAAGTAACTCGAAATGAGTTGGGGAAATCTATTAAAAATACAAGAAATATAGAGTAAAAAACCTATGTTCTCTGAAGAAAGGCCCCTAAAGATTAGAGACATTAGACAAACTACGGGAAAATTAAAATTTTGGACATTTCTACGCAATACTAAAATACCAATTAATTGGGTAATGTACATTTTCTTTGTGTTTTGAAATAGAAAATGTCGAATATGGTACATAAAAGGATCTCTCACAATGTTAAAATATCAATTGAAGGATCTGTCTCTGTTTTTCATTATTAAAATTGTGCGACGGATGTCCCCATGAAAAACATAGATGAGGGCGATAATGTAGATGGTTGCCGGCCAATGGCTATTTTGCCTTTCACTTTTTTTTTTTCCTTTGAGAACAAAAAAAAAAAAACAAAAAAGAGAGAAAATTAACTCGTTTCTCATTGCTTGATTCGGACGTTGGGCTCTAAATTGACTTTGGCCCTTGTTTTAAATGCCGACTGGAAACCCAAATGAAAACGAAAACGTGGAGTTCCAAAAAGGTGGGAATGGAGCGAAGCTGCTCGAATATATCTTATATAAAGAATATGACAATCAGATAATCAGATAATGTCATTCACTCATCTACGAAACACTATCTTATTGTTATATGACCTAATTCAGTTCTTCATATTGAATGCAATACATACATATTCATTAAACATCAACTGAACTCGAAATAACTATATTGGACAAATTAATTTACAGAAATGAACCCTCTACACATAAATTATACTTAGTTGGGTAACAAATATGGGACAGACAGATGAGTAAAAATTGGATACCTCATGTCCCTTCATAACGAACATCCAAAGATGTCCAGGCATCTCCATTTTTATCCCCAACCATGCAGTTCCGGTTCTGGTTTCAATCCCAATCGGTGTGTTTTACAGTGAAAAGCAGTGTTTTATTGTGTATCCTCCAATGGTCTGAAGGCAAACTTCAATTCTCATGAGTTGACCCTTCCTGGCAGACCCTAGGATGGAGAAGGGGAGAAGGGGCCCTAATGATTTGGAGCTACTGTCAAAGATTCTACAAATTCAAAACTTTTTGGCCACTAAAAACAGCATTAAAGCAAAAAACCGTATTCACATGGATTGTAAGTAATCTATTGACTAGCTGATCAGGATCTGCAGTGACATTTGAATCTAATGTATTTCATATAAATTAAGACAGCAGACTCCTGATTGATACCTGTATTATCTGCCTTTTCGGCGACCTTTTGAGCCTGCACAATCCGAACAGTACCATTTTCCTTTTGGTTGTTCTTTTAGACCAACACAGCCAAAATGAAACCATTCAATCTTGCACTGTATGAAAGGGAAGACTGGATTAACTTATAGCTCAAACCACCAAACAATTTGGAAACAGAGGGAGGAAAGGGTTGTCACATACATTAGGGTTATCACAGGCAACCATCTCCCCGTAACTAACTTGGTTGCATAGACAGTAAGTTGGTTCGTTTGGATCAACTGGTAATTCAAGTTCCATTCCTGTGGGAGTTGCAGCAGTTGGTGCTTCTGTAACAGCAGCTGCAGCCGCAGCTTGGCCATTTCTTCTGTAGAAAATAGTTTCGTTATTAATGACATCCTCAATCTCTTGCTAAACATGCTGCATAAAATAAATGTCACTGTAGCATATACTACTATCCCTAGTTCATCACAAATATTAAGTGCCTAAAGTAATTGCTGTCGTTTGTCAGTAATTAATTTCAACATTTTTCATGGGATATTTATACACAAACACGTTCATGTATGAAATTATCTTACTTTTTACGCCCACCTCTACCACCTTCTGTTCCCCGTCCAGATTTTGTGTTACCATCCACACTTGAAGTTGGTAACCCAGTTGCAGCAGCACTTCCTCTTTCTGCAAATAACAATGGCATATAGAAGATGCGAGTTGGACCCAGAATGAGTGCGATAAATGCATTTATACTCCATATTTGCAGGACCATAAGAATAGAGGATATCAAAGATGGAAACAAATGATTACCTTGACGAAGCTTTTCATCAAAATTCTTCAAATACTGGTCAAGCTGTTGTATGTGGGTATCTACCTGAAGCACAATACAAATGAACAGAATAGGTAAGAATATAAACAATGAGAAAAAGGCCTGTTCTTTTTCTAGTCAAATAATCAAATAACAAGAGAAAACACACACAAAATAACATCACTAGTTGCAGAAAATATTGTTGAAACTGCCGCTAATGGAGGTCAAGGATGAGGTACTAGTTCCTGTGTTAGTCATTGAGTTTAGACTGCATGAGAAACCTGGGATACTCCTTCACACCTCTCTCATTAATCAATGACAATGATAAACATGAAGGTTCTTTTGCAATGGTCTTCTCTAAGCAAGATGTTAGAAGGGACAAGTGCAGAAGTATAAAAATGCAAACAGAATATTCATTACAAACATTAAGCATCATACACCCTGCTTGCATTTTGTAAAACTGCAAAATCTATTTTCTCATTTTTCTTATATTAGTTTGAATCATTCAAAACAGAAAATTAATGTCCTGATCATTATAATAAAGTTGAGTGTGCTTCAGTTCAAAGTGACCCACACAATCTGTTAACAAACACTACTTAGATATACCAAATCATATGCCTGAACAGCAAGGGCAACTTTCTCATCGGCAATTCTGATGCTATGCTTCTGCTCATCAAGAGCTTCATCGGAGAATCTGATGAGTGAAGTATCGGGAGTAATATTACCACATTTAACTCCCCGCTTAATATCCTCAATTTCTTGCTCACAGCGTTGCTCATTCTGTTTTACTAGTCCTGCATTCAAAGAAATAGCAACATCTTGATAATCGATAAACAGAAGTGCCACCAAAATGTATACTAACAGTGACAATACAAAGGAGGCCATTGAAATCAGTTCTAATTTCTAAACATCAATAAAAAAGAACTCAAAGAAAAAAGATTTTGGGGTATTGCCATATCCATCCAACATAATAAAAAAGAAAAAAAAAATCAAGAAAGAAGAAGAGAGAAAAAGGGAGGCGAAATAAATAAGAAATAATGAAGCCATTGTAGAAAACTAGTTCAATATCACAAACTGAAAGAAGAAGCATACCTTGCAAACTTTGATCTAAATCACGCAGTAAAGCGTACTTCTTTTGAAGAATATTGGGTATTGATTCCAGGTCTGTATAAAGGTACAAAAAGAAGTTGTAAAATCTTATTGTTGTTAACTTTTTCCAACCCAATTTTTAAAACTCTATTTATCTTTCTCTAATCTTTTTGTTAACTTTATCCAACCCAATTTTCTCAAGACGCAAAAAAGGAAATTAATTTTTACCCACAAAAGGATTACAATCCTAAAACCAGGACATAGATAAATTACTATAAATCAAGAACAGGGCACTTCACGAAATAACAGAAATATATTAGTAAAAAAATGATCGGATATAAAGAAAGAAAACAAAACAAATCTGTTCAACATCGTGGTGAAAGATACAGATGAACTGAAAATGAAAGAGAAAGAAGAAGAAAACCCCAAAAACTTGGATGAATTACAGTAATTAACGACTAAAAGATAATCAAGATAGGGTTTGAAACAGTTATGAATCCATCGAAATTACAGCAAAAGAAAAGAGGGAAGAAGATATAAGTACTGGCTTGAAATTCTTCGAGGAAAGACATGTGAGGAAAATGAAAATGAATATCAAAGGATTTAAATCGGGAAAAAAGAAAAAAGATGTCAGTGAATTTTGGCGGATTTCTTATCCCCGAATCTTCCCGCCATTGATGCAACGACCATCAAGCCCTAGAAATTGAACGGTTTTATACTTATTGACAGATTTACCCTTCAGAGTTCATCCTGCTACATAACTTTTCTTAGTGTTGGGCTGGCCCATTATTCCTACCCACCACCCTAAGGCCCAAGGCCCATATTTATATATATATTTCATGAAGATTAAACTAGCCTTAACCATTTTTTATAATCATGATTTACCAAACAAATAAAAATAAAAATAATGTATCGGAATTACACTATCTTTTTGTAGATCACTTAATTATCCAATTACAAGTTTTTACGTGACAAACTCTTCTTTATTTGTTGTCTTAAATATTTTTAAATTTTTTCCGTTGAAGTGACCTGCACAAAGATAAATGCATTTTGTATTACTCTTACATACTATTGTACGAATACAAATATTAATCTACATACACGTAATTTTATCAATATGAATATAGATTTATAATAATTTACATGTATTCCTTTCAAAGTTAGAGATTTAAATTCATATGTTCCACATTTATTAGTACTACAAAAATATAAATTTCGAATGAACTTATATTAATATATAAGTAAATCATTGATAATGGTCATTTAATATATGGTATAGATTACTTTTTTATTTTTAAAAGTATTGTTAACTAGTGTTTGAATTTATGCACGTTGATGAATGACTATCATGTTTGCCGGTATATAATGTCCTATTTAATAATCATTTTTTTTTATTTTTTTATTTTAAAAATGATGTTTTGTTTCTCACTTTTTTTTTTTGTGTGTGTTTTTTCTTTTTCTTTGTTGTTTTGTTTAGTTTCGAAGTACCCTATATACTCTTTTAAAATTTTCTGTGTTTACAATTGTCTTCTAGAAATATATATATACTATTAAAAAGCTATTCTTTTAAAATTCCTCTTTATTTTTTTATTTTTTTTTTATTTTTTTGGGTTTAACACATGAATTCCTACCAAACTTTTTGCCAACCTAACCCATAATCAAAATAACTTGTAATTTTCATATTTTCTCACAAATATTTCACCAACCAAATCTAATTAAGAATGATATTACCTAAACCCTAATTAGGAATTTATCAATTAGGTTCTAATTCAAGATTAGAAGAAACCAATTAAATGGGTAATGTACATGCATAAGAGCAAGTAGAAGAAAACTAGGAAATGACATTGGTTTCGTTTCTAGAACATATAAATTGTAGTGGTTCCTTTTTCTATAGAAACAATAATAATAATCTGGCAACTTCTTTAAAAAATTATTTTTCCAATAATAAGTTGGAATTTTTTCCCCCAAATTATCGTCCTTAAGAAAATAATTAAATTGTTGCGTTTGAATTCAACATCATAAAAATTTAGAGATGAAGAAAACAGAAATATGTTACCTGAGGATTAAGTTTATTCTAAAAAAAATCAAGTAGAATTTTGGTTGTCTTTTTTTCTTTTCTTCTCTATATTCAAACCACGTACCTCATGGTCGATAACACATCTTGAATATCAATTGAGTTATATAGTAAAATACATATATAATTCCTTAATATTAAATTATTAATTGAGATATTTGCTGTTGTAATATTAATGCTTAATGACATATGGTCTAAAGCGTCATATTAGCTAGAAAATATAAATCAAACTTAGACAAGTTTTGATTATGTGTGTCATTATAGTTGAAGAATTTTAATGGGCTAGAAGAAAAAATACAACTTTATAAGAAAAAATTGGAATAATTTGGAATTAGTATATTGAAATAGAGTATAGGAGGAGCGCCAAGCCACTGGAAGAAAGAACAGCCTTTTTCTTCAATAAATAAATAAAAGTAGGCCTACACGCTTCAGCAAAGTTGGGGAGGATTTCAGGTAAGTAATATAGTTTAGTCAAAAGGAAGTTGTCATTGCCTTGTTTGTCCACTAGCTTTATATTGAATCTTGCACTATTTACCTTTCTTTCTACCTTTAATCGCTTAGTCCCATGTAGAAACTTAGTGTCTATATCAGCTTATGCTCGTCTTAATTGATCTTATAGGAGAACTCGTCTAATCCTATAACATTTAAGTACCAAGAAAACTCGTAGAATTAAATTCTAGATAGGTGGCTACCGTAGATTGAAATCATTCTCTCTAAATTCTTTATTCCCATGACTCTCTTTTTTATTGCTAGACCAACCCATGATAGTAGTTATTCAGTAAGTCAAACCAAAAGAATTATGTTCCATGAGGTGAAATCTCATATATGTACAGCAACAGCAGTAAGAACAGCAGGTTGAACTTTTTGCTTGCTACCTGTTTGATGAAATGTCAAAGCTGGTGAAGCCTTGGTCAGATTTAGATCGATTTTAGGATGAATGGACAGTATCGATTTTATACGAAAATTAAAGGAAACTGACTTAGAAAAGGAAGAAAATGAGTAGACTATGCTGTACTTTGAGCTCAAACACACACAATACACAAAAACATGTTTTTTATATTGACGAATGGTCAATGAGCTGAATGTCATGTTTTCTTTGAAGGGTAAATCTTGTTTTCTATTCTAATATAATGTTTGGGTAACAACAATATAATGTGATGGAGAACATGAATTTCAAAGTTGAAAGGAAAAGTGCTGAAAGTTTGTGTTTATTGTCTCAAGGAAAATCATGAGCCCGACAATGTTGGCGACGTTTCTTCCTCTGCAAAATGAGGTGAGTTCTTGGTGATTGGGAAAAGACTCTGCCCTTTATAATTGTGGGTTTAAAATTTGGTGAGAGAGCTTCCTAATTCATGTGACAATCTCTTCTCATTATGGTTGCTTCTTTGGTTTTTCCTCAGTGTGAACAGATGGAAAGAAGGAGAGTTGTTTGTGAAAATATTTTCAATCAATTATCCCCTCATTCAAGAAAGTTGTTACTAGAAGATGTTAGGAAGGAGAGCTCAAAAGTAATGAGCTGTCATGGCAAAATGTCAAAAGAATAGGCCAAAAACATTTCTTTTTTGTTTTTCAAAGCATATATACAGTGAAAACATATTAAATAACTGTTTTTAAAAATTTGTTTCTTTTTCCTTGTTTTCCTTTAGTGTATTATCATTGTTTTTTAAGATAAAATGATATTATTCTTCCTTCAAAAAACATGTGTTTGTTAAAAGTGATATCAAAATGTATATAATAATAGTAGACTTTACATGTCCTTGGATTATGGTTCTTAAAGATAGTTTTTCAAACGACCCTTGAAGCTTCAAGATCCAATGACTGAGAGCAAATCTATTTGTAAGACTAAGTTATAATTGTGCCTTTTTGTCTTCCCTTCCACTACCTGCTTCATTATTTTGTTGCTTTCTTCTTAGTTCCTTTAGAGGAGCGTTTTAAAAAGCCTGCAGCTTGGTGGAAGCATCAAGCAGAAGTGTAGTAGGGAAAGCAAAGGTGAGTTTCTTAATATTTTACAATATGCATTCTCTCTCTTTTTGCTTATCTCTACGATTCAATGACTCTTCTCTACAGTTGATCTTCAATTTTTTTCTGATTCTTCTGCCCATTTTCAAGAAGTTATTCAATGTCATTCAACTTTTTCTCACATTAGAAAAGAAGGAAAAATAAGAACGGATTTTTTTAAAGATATATTCTTCTCTTATGATGGAAATTGGGATTGAGGCAGAATGAGTGGCTATCTTTCTATTTGGCAATGCAGAATGAGCCTAGGGGGCGGAGTACGTACTCAACAAGGCAACCCTGAATTTGTTTCTTTGGAAACTCCAAATGCTGATTATGCAAGTGAAAAGAAGAAGTCCTTGCGAGTTCGCTACATATACGGCATTATCTTCCTGATGACAAATCTCATTGCTTGGTTTCTTCGAGATTATGGGCAAAGGATTGTACCTCAGCTACATTGTAAGGAAAATCTCTTTCTTCATCTGTCCATACATTTCCATTTTACATCCACTACATAATTAACAATTAAAAAGAAGATATCGAAGCTCACAGTTTGTGTAAGTTCTGATTCAGAAGTATTGCCATTCAGAAACTTTACCTTTGTGCATTTTTTCAGTAATGAATAAGAACTGTGGCTTAGACATGGTTTTGCTTTTTGGCAATTGAATGGCCCTGCAGATCTGAAATCATGTGGAGCAGGAGGACAGGATTGTTTTCATGCACTCGGAGTTCTTCGTGTGAGCTTAGGATGTTTTGTATCTTTTTGTTTTTAATCGTAAAGAAATAAGAATATTTCTTCTTGAATTCTCTTGCGGTGTCTTTGCTTTTGCTAAAAAAGAGTCAAAATAGTATTTTCTATGCAATGAGTTCCTTTACTGTTGTTACATTGTTAACTATGACAATGGAATTGGCATGTTTTATACATCAGCCAACATGGAAATTGTTCTGATTTTCATTCGAAAAACGAACTAAACTGTTCCTTACCAATTTATCCTTTTAAGGATCAAATCCTTAACTACGAGTTCAGATATTTTTCTTTCTGATGTTTCTCTGTACATCAAGAACAAGAAAATTACATGAACCTCGCAATGTGTGGCATTCTAATTGGTGGAGCTTGAAGTTCATTGTGTTTATTGTTTCAATGCTGGTTCCATTCTTCTTCCCTCCAGCTCTTATCCAATTATATGGTATGTACCATGCATTCATTATCCTCTTTTCTCGATCTTTAACTCTCTATCTCTTATCTTTGACGTAAAAATCACAATGATCCTATCATGGTTGATAGGATCAACCATTTTGTTCCTATCATGGTTTATCTTTGACGTAAAAATCACAATGATCCTATCATGGTTGATACCTCACCACTTACTGAAGAAGTGAATTGAATAGTGATTCCATTTTGTTCCAATGGTATTAACTAAAGAGGATTTTTTCTTTTGAAGGTGAATTTGCGCGTGCCGGTGCAGGGTAAGTATCCATCTTTATTTTCTCCCATTATATGTCTAGGCGGTTTATGTTCATAGATTTTCTGATATGAATCTTTCTCAAAGTTTCATACTTGAAGAGATCTTTGAATGTATTGGTTATCCCGATCCCACAGCTAATACTGACTATATACTTTTCATCCTCACTTCCATAGCTTAAGATGAACTTGTTATGTCTTTCTAATTATTAATTCATTGAAAATATGGATGCCTTTTGTTTTCTTCTCATGAATAGGATATTTCTCCTCCTCCAACTGGTTAGTGTTATCCAGTTTATCTCATGGTGGAATAAGTATTGGATGCCTGATGAGAAGATGAAGCAGAGGTATGCTTTCTAATAAATTTTTACAGCGGTTCAAAAACCTTGAATTTATCTATAACAATATCAATTACATTTACCATCAATTTTCACATAAATTTCATTCATATTCTACAGCTGCTCCCTCGGATTATTCACATCAACGATTTTTTACATAGCTTCCTTCTGTGGAATTGGCTTAATGTACTCCTTATATGTTCCAAAAGTGAGATGTGTTCTCAATATATTCTTCATCTCTTGGACTTTGATTCTGCTCATTGTGATGATGGTTGTATCTTTACATTCGAAGGTATGCTCCTCTAAATTGCCTTTTCTTTTTTTTCATTCAAGCTACAGATCTTATTCGTTTTCAGCTAGAATATTGCAGTTGTGGACGATTTCTATTTCAAAAGGAAGATTTAACTTACTGGTCCAGAAATTGTCTTTGGAACTTTAAAAGTCAGGTTAATAGAGGTCTGTTGTCATCTGGTATCATGGCTTCATATGTTGTCTTCCTCTGCTGGTCTGCCATTAGAAGGTTTAAGAATTCAGTGTGTTGTCATATTGGCTTACTATTTTGAAGTTGAAACTGAAACCGATTTTGAATATTGTGATCTTTCTAATCCTAGTGAATGGCTTTACAGCGAACCTGTGACCGAAAAATGCAGTGCACGGAAAGAAGAGAGCGGGAATAGCGACTGGATTACAATACTTGTGAGAATTTACAGCATCTCCTTTAACTTTTCTAGTTTCCTTTTATCGAACTTTGAGGGGCACACTACTCTTTTATCTGGTGTATGCTATTGAAGTTCCGAAGTGTGCATAAATTGGTCCAGACATTCTTCATTAAAGCAGTCGTAGTACGAGATGAGCTCGAAATTCTTGATGATCAAGCAATTTGGTTTCTTTGTCAGGAAATCCTGACTTACCTAACCGATATTTACCTTTGGTGTTATGGTTGTAGAGTTTCTTAATTGCAATATGTGCTGTTGTCATGGCAACCTTCTCAACTGGTATTGATTCACAATCATTTCAGGTTACTTGCTTTTGACTGCCCATCTTCAAATGTTCATCTAAAATTTAGTTAATATTTCAAAAGTATTTTCTGAATATAAACTACTAAACAAAGAAACTATTGGTACAACCACATTGTTTAAACACAGAAAACTTAGACCCCATTTAATAATGATTTCGTTTTTAGTTTTATATTATTGAAATTTATGTTAGCTTTCTCTAATTTCCTAACTATCATTTTCGCCTTTTTTAAGGAAACATTTATATTGTTAGTCGAAACTTGACTTGGTTTTTGAAAGTATGGTAGAAAGTGGATATCAAAATCAAAGAAACTTATAAGTTGATGTAGTATTTATAAGCTTAATTTTTAAAAACCTAATGGTTATCAAACCGGGGCCTTAAACTCCAAGAATATAACTTCCTTGGTACCATTAACCTGCTTTGTCTAATCAGAATGCATTTTCTCTAGAAATCTGAGCATAAAACAGCAGCCAAACAGAATGAAAATATTTGAAGTCGCCAAAGATGCCTTTTTCTCAAATTAAAACAAAATTTTAACACAACTGTAACTTTTATTTATTTATTTTGTTTTTTTTTTTTTTGACAACCGATGTGTGTTTCTGATGCCGAGCAGTTCCGAAAAGACAAGGTGAAAGAGGAAGATGATATTCTTTACACGTATGGGTTTTTCCATCTCACATTCTCTTTAGGGGCCATGTATTTTGCTATGCTCTTCATTAGCTGGAACCTCAACAACTCAGCCACAAAGTAAGAAAACTGGATTAATGATGCTGTTTCTAAAACTCATCTCTCTCTCTAATATAGATAGAATAAAGCAAATCAATGAAACGGAGATCACCTGTTTTTTTAAATGTAAAAACCGAACTTTCATTAAGAAATGATGAAAGAATACATGAGCATACAAAAAAGAGAAGCCCACAGAAAGGGAAGCTAACTATAAGAAAAGACTCCGGTCTAAAAGATCTAGACACTAAGACCAGAAATAGAGAATCTAACAAGATCTCAAACATCCCTTACAAGAACTCTCGCCCATGAAGGTTCTATTATATCTCTCACCCCTTATTACCCCCATGAAATTGCACACATCCCAACTTGTCACAAAACAAGATGGAGGCTCCCTCCAACCTTGGGAACTAGAGAAGAATTGAGATCAATACTTGGGTTTGTTTTGGCTGGTCTGTGAGGTTTATAGCACATTTTGTTAGATTTCATTTCCATTTTAAAGTTGGGCAATGATTTCAAGTGAATCAAACTGAACCACCTACAATTTGTCTCTCTTCTGATTTGTATGATTCTCATAGTCTTAAGTTTGAAGCTCTTATAAAATTGTGAAATGTTTAGGTGGAGCATGGATGTAGGATGGACAAGTACTTGGGTTAAGATCTTTAATGAATGGTTTGCAGCCACAATATACTGTAAGTACAATCCTATTCGGAACAAGGTCTACTCTACCAAGTAGTAGATAGATAGTTTAGTTCTTGTTCATCAACTATTTGGCTTTCCTACTTCCTACACATTCGTCTAAATTCAAGTGAAGATTTGAAAACTAAAAGAAATAGTTTTTTTAAAAATTGCTTTTGTTTTTTTAATTTTGCAAAAAAAAATCTACTTGTTTCTTTAATAGAGGTGGTCATAGTAACAATTTTAAAAAATAGATAACTAGGAAGCATAATCAAATGGAACCTTAATATAATAGATTTAAGATCTATGTAACAGAACTCTCACTGGCTTAATTTTGTGCTCATGATTTTTGTTCTAAAGGTCAAGATCCTTTGATAACAAACTATGAGAACATCATACTTCAACTAATCTCAGGAGAGGTAAAAGCCATAGTAACAATTTCAAAAAATAGATAACTAGGAAGCATAATCAAACGAAACCTTAATATAATAGATTTAAGATCTATATGACAGAGCTCTCACTGACTTAGTTTTGAGCTAAAGGTCAAAATCCTTTGATAACAAACTATGAGAACATCATACTTCGACTAATCTCAGGCGACAATGACATAACCCTAACTCAATTCGGTTGTGCAGTGTGGACACTAATTTCTCCAGTGGTGAGACAGGCAAAGATCCAGGATCATGAAGGAGTTGTAGTGCAAGAAGCAAATGATTCAGCAATTCCTTGAAATCGAATTTCTGGGCGTTTTTTTTTTTTTAATATTCTCATTATTTTTTGTCCATCCTTTTTTCTTTTTGAATTCCTGTAATTTTCATTCTTTTAAGATGATAAATGGAAAATGTCACAAGATCCAACAGATGCCTTTGAACTGTGAACATATAAGAAAGCCACGTTTTGATGTAACTAGTTTATGCAGGTCTCCCATTTTAGATGGATAATGCGGTCATTTCCTTTTCTTTTCTTATTTTTTAATTACAAATCCAAGTTGTTAGGTAAATAAATCAACAAACGTAATTATTCTTTTTTTTTTTTTTTTTTGGGCAAAAGTATCGAACTAATTCGATCTTGCACTATATGAAAGGGAAGACTGGCTTAGCTTATAGTCGTAATCACCAATATAATTGGAAACTGAGGGAGGAAATTGTCACATACATTAGGGTTATCACGGGCAACCATCTCACCATAACTAACTTGGTTGCAGAGACAGTAAGTTGGTTCATTTGGATCAATTGGTAATTCAAGTTCCATTCCTGTGGGAGTTGTAGCAGTTGATGATTCTGTAGCAACAGTTGCGGCCGCAGCCTGTCCATTTCTTCGGTAGAAAATAGTTTCATTAATGACGATAAACATGCACGTAATAAATGTTACTGTAGCATATACTACTATCCCCGATTCATCACAAATTTTAAGTGCCTAAAGTAATTAAGGAACCTAAAGTAATTGCCGTCGTTTATCGGTAATTAGTTTCAACATTATTCATGTGATACACACACACAGACACATTAATGTATGCAAGCACGAAATTATCTTACTTTTTACACCCGCCTCTACCACCTTCTGTTCCCCGTCCAGATTTTGTGTTACCATCCACACTTGAAGTTGGTAACCCAGTTGCAGCATCACTTCCTCTTTCTGCAAATAAATATGATATATAGAAGATGGGAGTTGGAGCCAAAATGAGTGCGGTAAATGCATTTATACTCCATATCTGCAGGAGCAAAGAGGATCATAAGAATAGAGGGTAACAAAGGTAGAAACAAATATATTACCTTGACGAAGCTTTTCATCAAAATTCTTCAAATACTGGTCAAGCTGTTGTATGTAGGTATCTACCTGAAGCACACAATACAAATGAACAGAAGATGTAAAAATATAAATAATAAGAAGGCCCGTCCTTCTTCTAGTGAAGTAACAAAAGAAAACCCACACAAAACATTATCACTAGTTACAGATAATAAAAAAGAAAAAATATTGCCAATGGTGGTCAAGGAAGAGCTACTAGTTATGCGTAAGTCATTGAGATTTGGGACTACATGAGAAACCTGGGAGACTCCTTAATACTCCCTCTCTACTTATCAGTCAATGACAATGATAAACATGAAGGTTCTTTTGCAATTGTCTTTTCTAAGCATGATGTTAGAAGGGACGAGTGCACAAGTACAAAACTACAAACATAGAACATCATTACAAGCATTAAACATCACATCATACACCCTGCTTGCATTTACAAAAATGTTCAAACAATTTTATTGCTTTTCTTATATTAACTTGCATCATCCTAAGCAGAAAATTAATGTCTTGATCATTATAATAAAGTGGAGTGTGCCTCAGTTCAAAGTCACCCACACCCACACAACATGTTAACAAACACTACTTAAAAGAGTTCCGAAGACACTTCCACATACCAAATCAAATATGCCTGAACGGCAAGGCAACCTTTTAATCGGCAATTCTGATGCTATGCTTTTGCTCATCATGAGCTTCATAAGAGAATCTAATGAGTGAAGTATCAGGAGTAATATTACTAGGGTTGGCAAAAAAACCCGACGGGCGGGTCCCCGCGGAGACCCGCCACGTTCAGGGTGGGGATTCCCCGGTTTGATCGGGTATGGGGTCAAACCGGGAAATTTATTCGGGGCCCCGTCCGAGGACGGGGCGGGGATGGGGACAGTATCCCGCCCGCCCCCCCAACCCCGATTAATCCCGACCCCGATTTATATATATATTTTTATCCCCTCCCAGTCCCCTCTCGCTCTTTGCAATCTGCAACAAAACATCCCTCTCCTCTCCTCTCGCTCCCGCCTCCCTCGCACTCTCGCTCTCGCTCTCACTCATCCCTCCCCTCTCCCTCTCGCTCGCTCATCCTCCCTCCGTTGAAGTTTGCCACAAATGGGGCCCCGCGGGGACCCCGTTTCCCCGACGGGGATGGGAGACAATTTCCCCTACGGGGCTGGGATGGGGGACACCCCCCCGCCCCGCCCCGGCCCCGTTGCCAACCCTAAATATTACCACATTTAACTCCCCGCTTAATATCCTCAATTTCTTGCTCACAGCATCGCTCATTCTGTTTTACTAGTCCTGCTCCTGCATTCACAGAAATAGCAACGTTCTTGAAAATCAATAAACACGTGCCACCATAAAGTATAATAACATTGAGAAGACATAGGAGACGGTTAAATTCAATTCTAATTTCTAAACATCAATAAAAAATAGCTCAAAGAAAAAAGGTATCGGGGGTATTGCCATATTGATCCAACATCCATAAAAAATTAAAAAAAAAAAATAAACTCAAGAAATAAAAAAGAAAGGAGAAATAAATAAGAAACAATGAAGCCATTGTAGAAAACTAAGTCTACATAGCTAATTGAAAGAAGAAGTATACCTTGCAAACTTTGATCTAAATCACGCAACAAAGCATACTTCTTTTGAAGAATGTTGGGTATTGATTCCAGGTCTTTATAAAAGTACAAAAAGAAAAAAGATGTAAAATCTTATTCTTGTTAACTTTATCTAACCCTATCTTTCTTCTCTAATCTTATTGTTAACTTTATCTAACACAATTTTCTCAAAACGCAAAAGTGATAAATTTTTACTCACAAAAGGATTACAATCCTAAAAACCAGGACAGAAAGAAATTAGTACAAATCAAAAACAGGATACATGACGAAATAACAGAAACGTATACAAAAATACATATAAGTACAAAAGTGAAAGATAAGATACAAATAAACTAAAAGCAAAAGAGAAGAGAAGAAGAAAGCCCAAAAACCTTGGGAGGAATTACAGTAATTGACGACCAAGATAATCGAGATAGGATTTGGAATAGTAATGAATAAACTGCAGCAAAATAAAAGAGGGGAGAAGATATATGTATTGGCTTGAAATTCTTCGAGGAAAGACGTGTGAAGAAAATGAAAATGAATTCAAAGTATTTAAATTGGGGGGAAAAAAAAAGGAAAAAAGATGATGCAACGACCACCGAGCCTCAGAAATTGGACGATTTTTTACTCATTGATGAATTTAACCTTCAGAGTTCTTCCTGGTCACAAGACTTTTCTTAGTGTTGGGCTGGCCCATTATTCCAATACCTGGTTTGTCGAAAAAGGGTTTGTTTGCCCTAGAGGTTTATTTGTAATTTACTTATGGGCCTAGGGCTTCCTATCTGTCTATTTATTTGAGCAGCCTTTCTGTATTTCAAGGTAACTTAATAATAAGATTCAATCGTGGTTTTTTCTCCGACCTAGGGTTTTCCACATAAATCAGTCTTGTGTTTCTCTTCTTCTATTTTTATTTTTATCATGGTATCAGAGCACGGGGACGAAACCCTAGCCACCATTGATGAGTATCCTTCGACGACAAATTTTGAGATGGCTGACACGATTAAGGAAGCTATCCAACAATACCTAGAGACTGCCTTACCTCGCCTCTTCCAACAAATGAGTGTCGGTGGACAGATCCATCGCCCAGATTGTGAGTGATGCCCAGCCACCCTTCAACGCAGACCAGCCGACATCCTAAGTTAAATATGTCGACAAACAGATCCAGCCTTGTTCGATGTTCGGCCAGGTCCAGTCGTAGCCCAGACGGTGTTCGGCGACTATTCAGATCCATTGACGACGATCAAAACCTACCGATCGGCCAAGAACCTTCGCGCACAAGAGGCCGGTCGATCTCCAGGAAGCCTTTCGCACAACCCAGACGAGACCTCACCGCGACTTCGAACCTAGGGCAGTCGAGCCACACCGGGTTGCGCGACCAATCGACGGCGTTTTCTGACCAGCAACCTCCGGGGAGGAACGGCCAGTCCTCTCTGACTGCAAGTGACGCCGGTCCGGTTTTTTTCCGGCGAACTTTCCAGCCGGTCTGACCGGGGCATGTTTCTTGATGGAGATTAAAAGCATGTTTGTTTTCCTCCAGCAAAACAGCTCGCTGAATTTGGGTTGTTTTTTTGTACAAACTCAAAAATGGTTCAACCGGAATCGTCAACAGCTAGGCTCTGAGAACCTGGTAAACTCTTTCCTTCTTACCTGCTACAAATTATTATCTGGATTCAATAGGACACTCTGCAGGGATTATAATTGGAGAAAAGTTGAATTGGCGAAAAATTATTTTCATTGGTCTCAATCCATATGAATGGCTCTGGAAGAAAGACAGAAATTTGGCTAACTAACTGGGAGATAGCCAAACCTGAACCCGGTAGTCCCCACGAGCGTCTTTAGAGAGCAGAAGATTCATTGCTAACGATCAGTTCTTGAGTAGCATGAAAACCTCAATTTGGCAGACCGTTACTTTATACGACGACTGCCAAAGAAGATCTGGGATGCAGTAAACAGCAGTTGTATTTGCAGAAGCAGAATGCATCCCACCTATATACCTTACACAAACAAATTCATGAATGTAAGCAGGAGCTATGGATGTCGACAACTAACCAAATTGCTTTTATTGGCAAGAAATGGACTTATTGCCGTGAGATTGTCTAGGAGATGTACATATGGTGGAACGCAGTATTCCAAATTTAAGGAAAGCTGATCGAGTGTACGATTTTTCTAGCGGGGTTAAATCCGAAAATATGACGGTGTTCGCAGCAGGATTTTGGGTCAACGCCCTACACCATCACTGAGGGAGGTGTGCTCTGAAATAAGCCTCGAAGAAGACAGGTCTAAAGCCATGAATATTTCAGTTGTTATGTCTACTGAGGCTGCAACTTTTGTCACCAAGTCATCTGGATCAAATAGTGACAAGAAACCTCCACCTATCTGTGAGCACTGCAAAAAACCATGGCACACGAAAGACCAGTGTTGGAAGCTTCATAGGAAACCTCAAAATTACAAACGACGCCAGTCACAGGACAAGACTGGTTCTGGACGTGCTCTGGCCAGTGACTCGGCAAATGACAAGACTTTGACTCCGCCTCAAGTTGACAGTCAGAATAACTTAAGTGTTGTTTGGGTCAGTGCAATTGCACACTCGAGTACAACTCAGTCTTTTGGCTTTATTAGCATTAATGGTAAACAGCCTTGGATTGTGGATTCAGGAGCAACAGACCATCTGACCGGGTCTTCTGATCATTTTATCTCATATCACCCGAGTGCCGGCAATGAAAAAATTAGAATCGTCGATGGCTCCTTTGCCCCTGTCGCAGGGAAAGGACATCCGTCTCCGTTTGATGGTTTGATATTGCGTGATGTACTGCATGTTCCTAAAATTTCGTATAACTTACTATCTGTTAGTAAAATTACAAGGGACTTGAACTGTCAGACTGTTTTCTCACCCGACATTGTTTTGTTTCAGGATCTGGATCTGGGCTCGGGGACGATGATTGGTACTGCCCGGCACGATAGGGGGCTCTATTTCCTGACTGATGAAACTTCCTTTAAGGATGGTTATAGGACTAGTTTTGTTTCTTTGAATCTCAGTGGTTGAAACTGATTTTATGTTATGGCATTACCGTCTGGAACATCCCAGTTTTCAATATATGAAGTACCTTTTTCCGCATTTATTTCATAATACTAATATGTCATCCAAACAGAGTCGTGTTTCGTTTCACTCTCAACCTTACAAGTCGTCCAAACCATTCAATCTTATCCATAGTGATGTCTGGGGTCCCTTACCTACCACTACCTCTACAGACAAACGGTGGTTCGTCACCTTTATTGACGATCACACCAGACCTGGGTCTTCCTTTTGACCGATAAGTCTGAGGTGTCCTCCGTTTTCCAACAATTTTATGCGACCATCAAAATCCAGTTCAACACAAAAATTGCCATTTTACGGAGTGACAACGGGCGTGAATTCATTAATAACTCATTCCGAGACTTCCTGGTATCTAAAGGAATCATCCATCAAAGCTCGTGTGCCTATACTCCCCAGCAAAACGGAGTTGCCGAGAGGAAAAATAGACATCTGGTAGAGGTCGCCCGTTCCTTATGATATCTACCTCTCTTCCTTCCTATTTGTGGGGCGATGGTATCCTCACTGCAGCCCACCTTCTCAACCGCATACCTTCCCGTGTCTTGTCTTTCCATACTCCTCTTGAATGTTTCAAAGATCTGTATCCCAACACCCAGTTAATTCCTGACGTACCTCTGCGAGTGTTTGGATGTGTTGTCTTTGTCCATACCCATGGTCCCAATCGTACAAAATTCACTCCTCGTGCCCAGAAATGTGTCTTTGTTGGGTATCCTCTCCATCAACATGGGTAAAAGTGTTATCATCCCTCGTCTCGAAAATACTTTGTGTCTATGGATGTCACCTTTCTTGAGGATCAACCGTTTTTTCCCGTTAGTCCTCTTCAGGGGGAATGTCCTAGTGAAGAGACTAACTGGTCCTTGTACTCTATCCCCCTAGAGATGTCGGCTGAACCTGAACATCCTAACCATGTTCTTCCTAGTCCTGTTCTTCCCAATAATCAAGTCCCTTGGATAACCTACTACAAGAAGAATCTCAGGAAGGAAACAGTGTCGCATGTCGCCTCTCCGGCTCCAGTTCATGAGTTTGACTCGGTCTCAGTTCCAGGTATGAATATCCCTGTTTGTGATATTGATGATTATGTTGAGACTGATAATTGTAGAAAGGATAGAGATGTAGAGATTGATGCAGATAATGAGAAAATAGAGGGAACTGAGGAGGATGGAGAAACGGATGGAAAAGACAACACTGAAGAAGTAACTTTAGCAAACGAGAATAGTGGAAGGGAAGGTGATTGTGTGGGAAATCCTTCTGACAAAAGATCCATAGATCAGACGGCTGACTGTAGTAAGGAACGTGGAGAAGAGGAGAATCGTGATGCGTCTCTTGATCTTCCAATTGCCTTGAGAAAAGGGACTAGGTCATGTACAAAGTTTCCTATGCATAGTTACATGACATATAATAACCTATCTCCTGAGTTCAAGGCTTTTACTACCAGTCTAGATACGGTAATGGTTCCAAGTATTATACAAGTTGCCATGGAAACTCCCGAGTGGAGGGTTGCTGTTATGGAAGAAATAAGAGCCCTAGAGAAAAATGGAACATGGGAACAGGTTACTCTTCCTGAAAGGCACACGACGGTTGGATGTAAATGGGTATTTACTGTCAAGTACAAATCCGATGGCTCGATTGACAGATATAAGGCGAGACTGGTTGCCAAAGGCTTTACCCAGACCTTTGGTATTGATTACTCTGAGACATTCTCTCCTGTGGCCAAACTCAATACGATCCGGGTGCTATTATCTGTTGTTGTTAATAAAGATTTACCTTTGCACCAGTTGGATGTGAAGAATGTGTTTCTTAATGGAGAACTCGAATAAGAAGTCTATATGAACCCTCCACCCGGCTTCGAACACCAGTTTAACCATCGGGTTTGTAGATTGAAGAAGTCTCTGTATGGATTGAAACAGTCGCCAAGAGCCTGGTTTGACAGATTCACCACGTTTGTTAAAGCTCAGGGGTATGATCAGGGGCACTCAGACCACACGTTGTTCACAAAAAGATCGAGTTCAGGAAAGACTTCAGTACTTATTGTGTATGCAGATGACATTATTCTGACGGGTGATGATACTAATGAAATCATAAGACTTAAAACGAAGATGGCTGAAGAATTTGAAATTAAAGATCTGGGAAAATTGCGATACTTTCTTGGGATGGAGGTGGCCCGATCGAAAGAGGGTATATCTGTATCGCAACAAAAGTATACTCTAGATCTCTTCGAAGAAACAGGAATGGCTGGGTGTAAACCTATAGACACCCCTGCAGAGTATAATGTCAAACTGAGTAATGTTAATAATGGAGCTCCTGTTAACAAAGAAAGATATCAGTGGTTAGTCGGGAAGTTGATATATTTATCTCACACGAGACCTGATATATCATATGTCGTGAGTGTTGTTAGTCAGTTCATGCAAGCTCCCTATGAAGAACATATGACAACAACTGAACGCATCTTACGGTATTTAAAGGGCACTCCTGGTAAAGGTCTTCTGTTCAGGAAGTCTAGTAAACGTGGTATAGAAGCATATACAGATTCGGACTGGGCTGGATCTGCTATTGATAGAAAGTCTATGTCTGGATATTATATGTTTGTCTGGGGCAATCTGGTCACTTGGAGAAGTAAGAAACAGGGAGTGGTTGCCAGATGTAGTGCAAAAGCCGAATATAGGGCCATGTGTTTGGGGATATGTGAAGAGATCTGGTTGAAGAAAGTATTAACAGATCTTCGACAAGACGGTGAGCTTCCAATGAAGTTGTTTTGCGACAATAAAGCAGCAATAAGTATTGCCAACAATCCGATCCAGCATGATAGGACTAAACATGTCGAGATTGACAAACATTTCATTAAAGAAAGATTGGACAATGGGAGCATATGTATTCCCTACATCCCTTCAAATCAGCAGATTGCAGATGTCCTTACAAAGGGGTTGTTAAGACAGAGTTTTGATTACTGTGTCAGCAAGTTGGGTCTGATCAATATTTACGCCCCAACTTGAGGGGGAGTGTCGAAAAAAGGTTTGTTTGCCCTAGGGGTTTATTTGTAATTTACTTATGGGCCTAGGGCTTCCTATCTGTCTATTTATTTGAGCAGTCTTTCTGTATTTCAGAGTAACTTAATAATAAGATTCAATCGTGGTTTTTTCTCCCTGACCTAGGATTTTCCACGTAAATCAGTCTTGGGTTTCTCTTCTTCTATTTTTATTTTTATCATGGTTTATCAAAATGCCTTACCTATTGTTAAGGCTAAAAAATAATGTCAATGAAAGAAAATAAACTTGATGTGATGAAACAAAAACAGCATGAATGTCTTCGAGAACAGAATCCAACAACTTCACCATTTTTAGTGGTTCATACCAACTCCAAAATCCAAATTGATCTAATATTTTCAGCACCATATAAAGAGAAGAATTTGTACTCATTTGCTTATCACCACAAGAATTATAGTCTTCTGAGTTCTACAAACAAGCAAGAGAAGTTCTTCATACCTGACTCTGCAACAATCAACACATTCATCAGGCAATCATCTTTTCCCACCTTCCTTGCAACAGTAATCATCGTGGTGCATTTTGTGGCGTCTAAGTCTACAGCTGTCACTGCCAATACTGGGGGACACGAACCGGTCCTTGAATTTTATATGCATGACATTCTCGGCGGTGGCAGCCCAACCGCGAGACCGATTACTTGCCTGCTGGGGAACAAATACATTGGTCAAGTACCCTTTGCAACACCTATAGGCTTCCTTCCCCAGACGGTGGTGTAGCAATCCCAAATGCCAATGGTGCTCTCCCTACCGGGAATGGCATCAATGGTATCCCTCTAGGGACTGGCTCTTCTGGCACTGCTTTTGCTGGAAATCCCAACCCACAAAATATCCCCCAAACCCAATTGGGACTTGATGACATGGGGCTAGGCTTCAGAACGTCGATAACATCTTGACCACCACGCTAGAGTTGGGCTCAAAATCAATTGACCAGGCATAAGGGGTGTATGTGGCTAGTTCAGCTGATGGAACTATGCAGATGCTCGAAGGAGGAGAATATGGGGACAATCTCAACTTCTATGGAGTAGGCCCCGTCACATTTGTCAGTGATTGGAGGAACTAGCAAGTTCAAGAACGCACGTGTGTTGCAGAGATGTGGTCACTCCTTCCTCCTGGCCAGCACATCACAGATGGAGCAGAAACATTGTTGAGGGTCCTTGTACATCTAAGCTACTGAAAACAGTATGGTGAACAAAGAACAATGCAATATATGTGTGGTGATGAATGCAACCGTGGTCTGTAGTTTCTATCAAATGCAGCTGCAACTCAAAAAAATTGTAATCGAGTTTTATGAAATTTATATGTTTCTCAGTTGTAATTCTGTTGTGATCATACCATGAGTGAATTTAGTTGAATTTGATGATAAACTTTAAAAAGAGAAGTATCTTGTCAAATGTGATCAAGGAGAGACACCCTCGTGATATAACATGCCAGGTTATAAACACGGTTAAAAGCAGCATCAAAAGAACAAAACAAATTTACAAGGTCGATCAGAGGTATATAACTTCACCGAAAAGAATGAAAGCTTGAATGGATAAATAAATGAAAATTTTAGGCTAACCAACCTTTTCAACATTATTGAACATTAAAGCACTGTACAAACTCAAAAGAGTTCAAGAGTAGTTACTAGGCATACCATACACAAAACCCCGTCCAAAATTTAATCACAAGCTGGAGATCCTTACTCGCGAGATTAGAGCAGCTTCATCGAGCCCATATAATGAATCAATCAAATGAGTTCGTAGTGATGCAGGGCCCTTTGCCATGTCCATTCCCATTTCTCCCGCAATTCCAAATATTGATAAAGCCAAAGTTGTTGCCTCTAAAGCATGAAGTTGATCAACAGCAAGGAAGGCAGCAATAAGGGCTGTTACTGAGCATCCAGTTGCCGTAATCTTCTGCATCATGGCAACTCCATTACGAGCGCCAATAACTTGCTTCCCGTCTGTAACTATGTCCACAGCTCCTGATACTGCTACTATGGCTCCACTGGATTGAGCTAATGATTTGGCAACTTCTACAGCATCCACTGACTCATGGCAGCTATCGACACCCTGAAAATGAACTTGTGGTGAAGAAATTAAGAGAATATTGAAGTATTGATATAATATATTTTAACCATAACCCATCAGCTTAAGTTTTTGAGTTAATTGGTGATTTAACATGGTATTCTAGCAAGAGAGACTGTTCAACCCATTATAATATTATTTTCTCTTAAAAACTCATTTGACCTTCAATCAATTTCCAAACCCACGTTCGAGGAGTGTTGAAGTATTGATATAATCATATTTACTATAATTCATCCTCGTGACTTTTTGGATGACCTTTTGCTATATAACTATAGCGTAAAGGAAATCAAAATTGATTTCGTCACTTAAAAGTTAAAACCCTTGATTCCATGAAGAACTTAGTTATGATTTGCAAAGATAGCTGATGCTCAAAACCCCAAAGACTTGGCGGTAAAGGCTTGAAAATTTAAGCATATTTAGAGAAAAATGTATCGACATGCCCAAAAAAAAAAAATTGAACTACTAGATGAATAAAATTCCATGGATGTAACTTAGTTCAATTTGAAGGCAGAGAAGAAGGAGCAATCGAACTGAAATTATATCAATTTGTAGTGTAAAATGAAATTGCATCTTACCATACTGGACTCTGCAGAAGCTTTAGACAAGGCGATTATTTCCGATCCATTCCCTCTAACAACGGTGGGCTTCAGATTCATAAGCTCCAAACAAGCCATCATCCGGAACTTAGAAGCTCCAACCGCCACCGGATCGAGAACCCAGGGCTTCCCGGCCTTCACCGCCAGTTCAGCGGCGAACTTCATGGCGGGCAACCAGGCGGGGGAAAGCGTGCCAACATTGATACAGAGAGCATCGGCGTTAGGAGTGAAATCCGGCAACTCCTCGACAGAATGAAGCATGGCCGGCGAGGCTCCTGCGGATAAGAGAGTATTGGCCACTAAATCCATTGAAACGAAGTTAGTGATGCATTGGATGAGCGGTGATCGGGTTCGCACGGTGGCGAGTGTGGCCCACGCTCTAGCTCCCCATTGCCGTCGCTGTTCTTCGTCTTCGTTTTGCTTCGAATTCATCGCTCGATAATGTTCTCTCTCTTTCTCTACGCGTCCTGTTCATGAATTGGAATCGTCGTCTTCCTTCATTTTTATATTTCACTTAAAAGCTCAAAAATCACTAATTTTACGACCTTTTTGTACGGACAACACATATTTCATCTCATTGGTAAACGTGAAAATTAAAAGTATATTGTCTTTTAGAAACATTTTTTTTTAAAATATGTGGAGGGCAGGTCGAATTTTGAACCTTCGACCTTTCTTCAACTTTGAACCCTCGATCTTGCCCTTCCTAATATTATTATTGAGTCTGTTTAATTATCATTCCGGAGACCTTTCTCTATCAAAAGATCGTATTTCTAAATTTTCATAAGGTCTCCTGGGAATTCCTTCCAAAACTTTGAATAATTTTTACGGATTCTGTCATCTCAACAAATCTGACTAAATAACGAGCTAATGAATCTCCTTCTTTTTGCCACTGAACTTCCCAATCAAATTCGAGAGCGGGATTTTGGGCGAGAGCAAGAGCGGGATTTTGAGTGAGAGCGTGGGCGTAGGCGTGAGCGAGGGTGAGGGCGTGAGCGAGAGCGAGAACGAGAACGAGAGCGAGAGCGAGGGCGTGAGCGAGAGCGAGGACGTGAGCGAAAACAAGGGCGAGGGCGAAAGCGAGGGTGAGGGCGTGGCCGTGAGTGTGAGCGAGGGCGTGGGCGTGAGCGAGGACGAGATAGCAAGATTTTGATAGAGAGCGAGATAGCGAGATTTTGATAGAGAGCGAGAATACCGTACAAATTTCCCCTTTTTTTCCTTTTTAATTATTACACATTCCACCTTATTATTTCTAATCCTTTCTTTCTTTCTTTTTTTTAATTTTTCATTTTATAAAAACAATTTCTAAAAATATTTTATCATTTTATTTAAACTCTAAAAAAAATACATTTTTAAAAAAAAATAATAACTCATAAAAATTTAAAAAAATGTAAATTAAATATCTCATTTATATAAAAATAATTACAAAAATCAATGTGTCCCACAAGGCGAACGTCGTCGATTTCGAGCTGGTTGTCGTTGTCGACTTCGAACTTGAGGTTGCCCAAGTTATTCTTAATGTTGCTCTGGTACCTCTGCAGGTGCTTCATAATATAAGTATTCACTATGCTCTCCACGACCCCGACCATGTCCATGCACGTATGAAGACGAAGGACCAGCCTCTAAGTCATAATGTCCTGAACCAAAATGCTGGCATCATCATCATTGGACTAGCATAATAAGTTTGACTCTGCGTCTGCGTCATAGGGGGCAACTCTTCCACATTATGTGCAACCTCATCAAACTCATCCTTTCCGAACAGGTCCTCTACGTCTAGGAGCTGATGGAGGAACAATAGGTATATCGTACATATAATGAATTTCCTTCATGTAGCTTTGGTTGTCACTACATATAGCAAGAACTTGGTTCGGATCATTCGCAACCTCACGGAGTTTACTGTTGTTCGATATCTGTGAATTATAAAACAATTAGACAATATTTAAAATAAATTTAAATTAAAAAATAGATAATATTTATTCATTTACCAGATGACCCACAGATACTCCCGGACGAGTGACATAGCGTCTTGTGATATTATTATACCAATGAATATATTCTGGAGTGACATTTGTGTCAAACTATTCAAGAGAAACCTCCACTGCAATAAACTCTGCACGATAGTGCCATCGCACTACCAAATGTGCAACTTTTTCGGACCAATCTCCAGTCTTTAGGTCAATATCATGCAGTACGGGTTCAGTATTATAAGGCGATGAGTTATCCTGCTGAAAACCGAATTGTCTCATCACCCTGTCAAGAAGATGTCACTCACCAATGTAAAAACTTATGAGATGACTCATTGTCTGCCATATGTTTTGACCATTCGTACAAAAATTAGGCAAAGTATGCACAATAATTTTGTACGGCTCCTAAATAACCTAAAATACAAAATATTGTATTAGAGAACATTAAAGACAAATACAATAAAAATGTGAATAAAATAATCAATTAGATTTAGTGTAATGTACCTGTTCAGGTTGAAGCAGGTCAAACACGTATCTATACTGGTTGACTACATGTGTGGTTGTCCTAGTTACACAAATTTTGTCTCTCCACCTAAATTTTTTAATTGATAATTTAGAATGTAAATTAACTAGATCAGTGATATAAAAATTAAATTGAATTAAAACAACATACCGAGAACCGTAAGCTCGTCCAACTAACTGAGTATCATTAACATGATGTAACTGTGGAGCCATTGTTGGAAATCGATCCCAAGCCCATAGTTGCAAAAGTATGAGAGGCCCAGCTATCTCTCGAACCTCAGGTCTTGTTGCTTTGCATAGTTGTATATACAACCATGCCAAGCATGCTCCACCCCACGAATACCGCCCCGCATCATGAAGATTAGCTAACAATGGCAGGAACATCAAATGAACAAAATTACTTGATTTATCTGAAAACAGACTTCCACCCATCATCTGTACCGAATCCGCTTCGCGAGGGCGCACGACTAGAAAAACTCGTGCATATCTTATGACGGTTTCCTCGTCTGCATCATCTGTGAGCTCACGAAATTGTGTTCCTAACCATTTGAAGAATGTTATCTGAGCAAGAGCATTTATAGGCAACATTCGAGCTCCTTTGAGGACTCCATTTATGCAATCTGATAGATTGTCGTCATCCACCCATATCTGAATCCTCCATCATGTGCTTGAGTCCATTGCTCTAAACTAATGTTGTAAAATAAACCTAGACAACTCCGATTTATTCATTTGATATCTTCAATTGCTTTATTGAACTTTTGAATTTGAAACTGACACCTGGCACGATAAACGTAATTTTTCAATGAATTAAATTTATACTTTTTATTGAAGTTGTTGACGATATGTCGTAAGCAAAAACGATGGTGACATTTCAGTCCCATCCAACCATTTGTTGGATTGTTCACTGCTGCAATTATACCAGCATGTCAATCTAAAATTAAACACACCTCTTCGTGTGTTACAATTTCTCTCAAGTGTTTCATACTTAGTGATCTTGAACAAGCCATCATACCGAGTGGTACTGTTCATGTAATAAGTGGCAAGCGTTCGGCATTCCATGCTCGCATTTTATGGCCGTTTGCTCACATTTTAACATGAACTACGAAGATTTTATTAAGGACTACTACAAATTGTCAACGTATGTTGAATGTTACTTTTCTCAATTTTAACCTGTATCGCATGAAAATTACTAGATCACACACCCTAATATGCCCGTCTTACATCCTGATCCATCGTTGTTGAGAAGACCTGGTAGACCGAAAAGTTCACGTTATCACAACGAGATGAATTGGACATAACTAGTCACTCGACAACGATGTGGATTTTGTAACTAGTTAGAACATAATCGAAGGAAGTGTCCTTCGTTACTAAGACGGGCTCCAGATTGTATTCATTTTTTTTTATAATCAATATAATAATCTAATATATTCAATTTATAGTATAATAATCTAATATATTCAATTTATTCAATTTATTGTCTAATGATTATTCAATTATAGTATAATAATCTAAAATATTCAATTTCTTGTCTAATGATTATTCAATTATAGTATAATAATCTAAGATATTCAATTTGTTGTCTAATGATTATTCAATTATAGTATAATAATATAATATATTCAAATATAGTCTGATGATTATTCAATTATAGTATGATTATTAGCTTTTTTTTCTCTCTCTTTTTTTTTTAATATATATTTCTATGGAAAGTTCAAATAAAGTGAAGACTCTCGCTCTCTCCTAAAATCTCACTCTCTTAGTCTCGCTCTCTCCTAAGATCTTGCTCTCTCACTCTCGCTCTCTCCTAAGATCTCGCTATCTCCTAAGATCTCGCTCTCTCTCGATATCTTGCTCTCTCTGTTATTGTTGTTATTTTTCCATCAATGATTACTAGCTTTCATTTCTTATGGAACAATCACAAACACTTTTTTGATTATGGAACTACTACCAGAAACTCAATGTGTAGTCTTAGCATTCAATGTATATTCCTGAATAATCTCATTTTTCAATTATTCAACCATTTCATTTTACCAAATTCAATGTTAGTCAGATTAGTCAATATAAACTAAATATCGCTCTCTTCAACATTCTTGCTTTGAATCTCGCTCTCTCTTAAAATCTCGTTCAACATCTCGCTTTCTCCTACTATCTCGCTTTGAATCTCGTTCTCTCTTTAATTCGCTTCAGCCCACTTATCTCCTTAATCGCTTTGAAGTTTCGACATGTGTGTAACCTTCGACAACCTAATATACAAAATTTTGTTCGTAGACAAAGCTAATTCGGAATTGTCTTTCATTCCAAGGCATAACTTGTATCCATGCACTTCATATTCGCCTAGAGTTCGCTCCCAGAAATATAGCCATCCCTACCCCCTCACGCCAATCCCACAAGCCTTTATCTAATTCGAAATGATAACAAAATGCATAGGTTGTTAGAAGCAGCTCGAGTACACAGATACATATAGTATACCATCTCATTACTTTATTTCCTCTATGAGGGAAAAAGAAAAGTAATAAACCTACAATCTCGAGGGTGGATGTGTGTCGAAACTTCAACCTTCGACAACCTAAGCGAGATTCACGAGATTTCCCTTGTTGAGGGTTGAAGTTTCGACCTATGTATTGTTTCCAAGTTTTTCTTTGTTCGTCGAGTTATCAACGTTCAACCTCCACATTAGTCGAGTTCTCAACGTTCGACCTCTAGCCCCGAACTCCCAAAACAACAATATTTCTCTAATAAGTTTCAAAACAACAATATTTCTCTAATAAGTTTTGAAAACAACAATATTAATATTAAAGGTCCTTCGTAAACTGTGAAATAAAGAGAAAAATATTTATCGTATGAATATTGATGGAGAGGAAGGATGAAAATATCCATTCAAATATTCATAAATAGAAGAGTTTAACCTCAATATCCGTCGTTTTCTACATCTTAGTATAAAAGTTTGTAAAATCTATAAAATGTCATCCATTTAGTTCCATATAAATAAAATTACTAATAACAATATTTATGAATAAAAATATTTTAATTATTAATCTAAATAATTTTTATAAATTTCGTGATTTACAAAAGTATCCATTAATATCAATATTTTATTGATATATCCATAAAATTGAAATGTATATCGACATCGATATTTTAATACTTTATTGATGGTATGTAATACTTTTTCAAGTTAAGATTTTTTTAATTTTCAGCATTACAAATTTAGTTCTTTAATTTTTTTTTAAAAGAGATATAGATCTACTATACAAAATTTTAATTTTAATTTTTTAGTATTGATAAGGGGGGAGATTTAAACCTGTCAATTCAGTTGAGTTCTTTTTGACTAATTATTAATGTTATGGGTAGATTATAGAACCAAGGGCAAAAACATAAAAGGAAAGCAATAGATGGATGAAAGAGCAGGCCTGAGAAAAGATTTGGGCTCAGAGTCGAGGTTGAGTCCCTGATGAGAGTTCAAAATGCCAAAAGACCCAACATAACCAAAGCCTTAGAGAGATTTAACCCCAGCGGGCCTGACAAGAATGTTGCATCGGTCGACCTTGGCCCAAGTAAGGCTCGCACGCGTTCTGTCCATTGTAGATCTCTAACATGACAATGAAAGAAAAATAGTAGATAAGATGAATTTATCTAATCATATTTAATCTTAACATATTAGGATCGAAAAGATCCACATGGTCCTTATCATAAAGAGAAAAGATAAAATTTTAGGGACAATTGTAAATATAGACATTAGATCCAAAGTATTGGTAAATATAACATATGTAAAAAAAAAAAATTGTAAATATGATCAAATTTAAACAGTCTATCAGTGATAGACCATATTATTGGTAGGAATGATAGATCATATCACTTGTAAGAATCTATCAACGATAGAAGTCTATTACTGATGGACTTGAGAGTCTATCAATGACATAAGTCTATCGCTGATAGACTTGTCTATATTTGCAATTTTTTTAAATGATGTTATACACTTGGCTATTGTTCCTAAAATGCTACCAATTGCAATTACCCTAAATTCTATCTCATTTTCCCTACATATACTCTTATGGTTCCACACAATGGAACTAAGAACTTATGACTTAATCTCTATTCTATAATTATCTTATTGACTTAAGCATAAAACTCTTTTTATTTTGTAGGTTCTCTCTTATTTATTGTTGATGTCGCATGAAGTTGAGGTGTATTTTTCCTCGCTAAAATTTGACATCAACAATCTAAATCTTACTTATAAATCCTATCCCTTCATTTTAGTATCAAAAAAGAAAGAAAGAAAAAAAAGCCTATCACTTCCATTTGAAGCTAACTATCCTCCATATATTTCAAAAACCGTCAATGAAATAAATTAATAGACATCAATTCAATTACTATCTCCATTAAAAAAAAAAATTGTGAATCAAACTAGTCAATGTGCTATTTTTCATTAACCTTACTAAACTAATCAAAGCACAAAATATACCTCAATTAATTAAGTTATGTTTAAATTGGTTATAAATTTATGACATCAAATTCTTATATTTTTCATAAATATGATATTTAAAAAATATTAAAAAAATTATTAAATATATTAGAAAGTTTAATAGACAATTTTAATGGAGTCAAAACACAATAACCTTTATTCGAAAGAGAAAAAAATAGCTTTAATTATCGTTAATATAATCTTAAAAGTTGATAGTTCGATCTTTGCAGATCATTGTTAGAAAAAAAACAAGGTGAGATACTAAGAATTCTTCCCAACGAAGTTGTCTAATGACCCGTTAAAATTTGGTACTTAAAAAAATGGCCTGTTAAAATCTTATTTAAAAAATATGTTATTTCGAAATTAAAATTTAAAAAGATTTATAAGATTAATTTTTTTTATTTAAATTATCATTCTAAAATAAAAAAAAAGAAAATGGGAGTGACTACATCCCCATCAGCTTTAGCTGAGCGGCAGCCTAACTCACAACTGAAGAAACTGATAACCACCACCACCACTTCCACTCTTTCTCGCCCCAAAAAAATGCAATCCTCTCCGGCGCCGCCGTTTGCCGCCCCCTCCCCCGCCGCCGTCGCCCTCAAAGACTCCAAAACCACTCTCTCCATCATCCTCGCCACCGCCCTCTTCTCCCTTATCTTCTTCCTCTCCATCTCCTCCTCCGCCCACTTCTCCTCTGCCGCCCTCCCACGCCGCCCCAAACCCGACCCTTTCCTCTTCCCCACCCGCCAGGCCCATCGGACTGTCTTCCATAGCAGCAATGCTTCTTCCGATCCCACTCCCCCTTCTATCGCTTATCTCATTTCCGGATCCAATGGCGATTTCGATCGGATTCTTCGCCTTCTTCTCGCCGTTTATCATCCTAGGAACCACTATCTTCTTCACCTTGATCTCTCCGCTCCTCAAACGGAGCGCGATTCTCTTTCCCTCGCCGTCGAATCTGTTCCCATTTTCAGAGCTGCTCAGAATGTCGATGTAATTGGTAAGGCTGATTTTGTGTATCTCAAAGGCTCCTCCGCAATTTCTTCGACGCTTCACGGTGCTTCGCTGCTCCTCCACTTGTCGCCGAATTGGGATTGGTTTATTCGTCTCTCCGCCGATGATTACCCACTTGTCACGCAAGACGGTATGTTTTCTGGAAATTTTCATCTGGTATGGACTTTTCCCCCTTTTTTGAGGATGTTGTTTATTGAGTGTTATTCTGTGGGTTCTTTAGATCTTCTTCACATTCTGTCATTTCTGCCTAAGGATATGAACTTCGTAACGCATTCGAGTTACATTGGGTGGAGAGAGTAAGATCATCACTCTTTCAAAATTCAATGCTTTCTTAAGTTGTAACGTATTTTTTCTGAACTGCCAACTCTTGTTCTTGTGTGTTGATGAAAGGGCTAGGAAATTGAAGCCAATAATTGTTGATCCTGGGCTTTATCTTTCTGAGAAAACTGCCATGTTCTATGCCACCCAGAAGAGGGAATTGCCTAATGCGTTTCACTTGTTTTCAGGTAGGCCTTCATCTTTCCTAACCTTTTGAATGATTGCTTGCATCTTCAGTTTAATGATTATCTGTGGAGCTTCAATAGCTTCTGGATAATGGGTCTACCTTGGGTCTTGGGATGGTGCAATATTAGTTATAAAGTTAAGATATTGCAAACTGTAGATGTTTAGAAGATGGGGCTTCTGGTTTCATTCCAAGAAGTCTATTAAGTTCATTGGTATTGTTTATAAATACTGGATTTGCTCTCAACAACACTCTTATGTACACTATATGTCTATAGTTTTGTATATGGTGGGGGCTCTGTTATTGGGAAGCTGTCTATATGTGATTTTAGTTTTATAGTTTTATGGTGGGGGCTCTGTTATTGACCATAGCTCTTGTTAGGACATAGGTGCTCAACCTAGAGATCGGAGATTCAGGTCTCCCAACCCACATTTCACCCATCATTCTTCATTTGCCAACTTGAACATTGCTCAACAAGTCAAGACATTGTCCTGACTAAGAGATCATAGGTTCATATCTCTACCTCACATGTTGTTGAACACATCGTGCATCTTTTTCTTCTTTTTTTGGTGAATTAAAAACTGTTTTTGTAATTCCTAACCGAAAAATGGTGATTCCCTCGACTTGGAAATGCCATCCTTGTGTGATTCGTTTTCCATTTTGATGCTGTGTATGTATGTGTTTTAGTATCTCAATTAGTATTGCCTGTCTTTCTATCAGAGTGTGTGTGAGTGAGAGGAAGAGATGAACTTGTGGGGNGCCGCCCTCCCACGCCGCCCCAAACCCGACCCTTTCCTCTTCCCCACCCGCCAGGCCCATCGGACTGTCTTCCATAGCAGCAATGCTTCTTCCGATCCCACTCCCCCTTCTATCGCTTATCTCATTTCCGGATCCAATGGCGATTTCGATCGGATTCTTCGCCTTCTTCTCGCCGTTTATCATCCTAGGAACCACTATCTTCTTCACCTTGATCTCTCCGCTCCTCAAACGGAGCGCGATTCTCTTTCCCTCGCCGTCGAATCTGTTCCCATTTTCAGAGCTGCTCAGAATGTCGATGTAATTGGTAAGGCTGATTTTGTGTATCTCAAAGGCTCCTCCGCAATTTCTTCGACGCTTCACGGTGCTTCGCTGCTCCTCCACTTGTCGCCGAATTGGGATTGGTTTATTCGTCTCTCCGCCGATGATTACCCACTTGTCACGCAAGACGGTATGTTTTCTGGAAATTTTCATCTGGTATGGACTTTTCCCCCTTTTTTGAGGATGTTGTTTATTGAGTGTTATTCTGTGGGTTCTTTAGATCTTCTTCACATTCTGTCATTTCTGCCTAAGGATATGAACTTCGTAACGCATTCGAGTTACATTGGGTGGAGAGAGTAAGATCATCACTCTTTCAAAATTCAATGCTTTCTTAAGTTGTAACGTATTTTTTCTGAACTGCCAACTCTTGTTCTTGTGTGTTGATGAAAGGGCTAGGAAATTGAAGCCAATAATTGTTGATCCTGGGCTTTATCTTTCTGAGAAAACTGCCATGTTCTATGCCACCCAGAAGAGGGAATTGCCTAATGCGTTTCACTTGTTTTCAGGTAGGCCTTCATCTTTCCTAACCTTTTGAATGATTGCTTGCATCTTCAGTTTAATGATTATCTGTGGAGCTTCAATAGCTTCTGGATAATGGGTCTACCTTGGGTCTTGGGATGGTGCAATATTAGTTATAAAGTTAAGATATTGCAAACTGTAGATGTTTAGAAGATGGGGCTTCTGGTTTCATTCCAAGAAGTCTATTAAGTTCATTGGTATTGTTTATAAATACTGGATTTGCTCTCAACAACACTCTTATGTACACTATATGTCTATAGTTTTGTATATGGTGGGGGCTCTGTTATTGGGAAGCTGTCTATATGTGATTTTAGTTTTATAGTTTTATGGTGGGGGCTCTGTTATTGACCATAGCTCTTGTTAGGACATAGGTGCTCAACCTAGAGATCGGAGATTCAGGTCTCCCAACCCACATTTCACCCATCATTCTTCATTTGCCAACTTGAACATTGCTCAACAAGTCAAGACATTGTCCTGACTAAGAGATCATAGGTTCATATCTCTACCTCACATGTTGTTGAACACATCGTCCATCTTTTTCTTCTTTTTTTGGTGAATTAAAAACTGTTTTTGTAATTCCTAACCGAAAAATGGTGATTCCCTCGACTTGGAAATGCCATCCTTGTGTGATTCGTTTTCCATTTTGATGCTGTGTATGTATGTGTTTTAGTATCTCAATTAGTATTGCCTGTCTTTCTATCAGAGTGTGTGTGAGTGAGAGGAAGAGATGAACTTGTGGGGATAGTCTATATTTTCATTTGATAGGGAAAGCAAGAGAGGGATTTTCTTTGGCAATTGTCTATCTTCTCATATCATGTTATCCAATACTAAAACCAATTTTTCTGCAGGTTCATCTATTTCTATTTTAAGTCGAAATGTTGTCGAGTTCTGCATTCTTGGAACGGATAATCTTCCAAGAACTCTATTGATGTACTTCTCGAATACTCAATCTGGCCACTTGAACTATTTTCCAACTGTCCTCTGTAATTCTCGTCAGTTCAACAAGACAGTCCTTAATGATAATTTACTATTTGCCATATTTGATAAGCCACCTAAAGAACAACCCCAAGTCCTCGGCCCCTCTGATTTTGATCTCATGATTGAGAGTGGAGCAGCCTTCGCCACAAGATTTAAGTTGAACGACCCAGTCCTCAATCGTATTGATAATGAGATCTTGAATCGTGGCCCCGGACATACTGTGCCTGGTGGGTGGTGCTTGGGGGAGCTTGGAAATGATACATGTTTGGTCTGGGGAGATGCAGATGTAATTAGGCCAGGTTTAGGAGCAAGAAGACTTGAAAAACGAATTGTTGGATTGCTTTCAAATGGTACGTTTAGATTGAACAGGTGTGTAGTTGTTGAATGATTCTTAACAATTGAACATCCCCAAAAGAAAACAGAAGGGAAAAAATGGCTGCAAATCGAGGTAGTGGAATTTGTCATCTTGATTGATTCTTTAGCCTTCAGCAAGCTTTTAGGTCATTTAGTTGTTAACATCAAGCGGACGGGTATGTATATATATAGATATATATATTTGAGTTCAACTAACATGTGAAATATTGTAACTTTTGACCGTTGGGTTAGGGACATATACCTAATTAAGCGTTGGTGAAAGGAAATTAAAGTTTACTCATTGAACAAAAGCATCTATTTGGTTGTCTTTCAGAATTTTGTAATTTTTAAAAATGAATTAATCTATTAGATATAAGTTTTGAATGTTATGTCTAATGGGTTTTGAACTTATAATTTCAAGTTTAATAATTTGGTTAATTTTAAAAAAATTGAAAACTTAGGACTTGTTTGGTAGAGAATCTAAAAACATAAATTTGAAAACAATGGAGTAAATGAAAGCATAGTTGTATTTCTTGTTTTTAGATATGTGTTTGGTAGCAAAATTAAGAAATGAAATTCTAATTTAAAAAATTGTAAACTACTTGTAGTTACCTAGTAAATACTAGTTGACAATAAACTAATAATAATTTATTTATGAATATGGTTTTATGTTAAAAGATTATATAATTATTATTTTGTAATATTATGTAACGTATGTGATAAATTGAAACTTTTGTCCCTAGAGGTTTTATGGTTTCTAATTAGAATTTACTCATATAATTTGATAAAAAGCTTCATAAATAGATCCTATGGTAGAGACTATTCAAGAGGATTTAACAAACCATATGGCCTATATATGAATTTATATTAAATCATAGAAACTAAATTCTAAATTTTAAAGTCATATGGACTAACTTTTAACTTTATCCATACTATAGGGACCAAATTTAGATTTTGATGTAATTTATAATAGGGTAATTGCAAAAACATACGTTAGGCCAATTTACTCATATATTTTACGTTAGGTCTTCCAATGCATTGACTTTGCCATAGGGTGTAGAAGAACTCGATCTTGTGCGATCTGAAGAACGTCAGAAAACTCCAAAAAAAAAAAAAAAAAAATTGCTATTGCAAAAATTAAGAAGGGAAATCAAAGTGGAACAGATCAAATATATCACTGGAAATTCAACTGCCAAATTATATGCTTTAATATTTATTATCTAACAAGATGTATTGGGTTTGGTTATACCCTGCACACTGCACCCTACCTACTCAACTATAGCTAATTCCAATAACTGATTTATCAAAATCCCTTACCTATTGTCAAGGCTAAAAAATAATGTCAATGAAAGAAGATAAACTTGATGTGATGAAACAAAAACAGCATGCATGTCTTCAAGAACAGAATCCAACAACTTCACCATTTAATTTAGTGGTTCATACCAACTCCAAAATCCAAATTGATCTAATATTTTCAGCACCATATAAAGAGAAGAATTTCTACTCATTTGCATATCACCACAAGAATTATAATCTTCTGAGTTCTACAAACCAGCAAGAGAAGTTCTTCATACCTGACTCTGCAACAATCAACATGTTCATCGGGCAATCATCTTTTCCCGCCTTCCTTGCGACGGTAATCATCGTGGTGCATTTTGTGGCGTCCAAGTCTGCAGCTGTCACTGCCAATACTGGGGGACACGAACCGGTCCTTGAATTTTATATGCACGACATTCTCGGCGGTGGCAGCCCAACCGCGAGACCGATTACTGGCCTGCTGGGGAACATATACACTGGTCAAGTACCCTTTGCAACACCTATAGGCTTCCTTCCCCCAGACGGTGGTGTAGCAATCCCAAATGCCAATGGTGCTCTCCCTACTGTGAATGGCATCAATGGGATCCCTCTAGGGACTGGCTTGTCTGGCACCGCTTTTGCTGGAAATCCCAACCCACAAAATATCCCCCAAACCCAATTGGGACCAGATGGCTTGGGGCTAGGCTTCGGAACCATTACCGTCATCGATGACATCTTGACCACCGCGCCAGAGTTGGGCTCACAATCAATTGGCCAAGCACAAGGGGTGTATGTGGCTAGCTCAGCTGATGGAACTACGCAGATGATGGCATTTACAGCCATGCTCGAAGGAGGAGAATATGGGGACAGTCTCAACTTCTATGGAGTATTCAGGATTGGTAGCCCCTCGTCACATTTGTCAGTGACTGGAGGAACTGGCAAGTTCAAGAACGCACGTGGGATTGCAGAGATGCGGTCGCTCATTCCTCCTGGCCAGCACGTCACAGATGGAGCAGAAACATTGCTGAGGGTCCTTGTACATCTAAGCTACTGAAAACCAATATGGTGAACAAAGAACAACGTAATATATGTGTGGTGATGAATGCAACCAGGGTCTGTAGTTTCTGTTAAATGCAGCTGCAAGTCAAAAGAGTATAATCTAGTTTTATGAACTTTATATATTTCTCAGTTGTAATTCTGTTGTGATCATGTCATGACTGAATTTATTTGAATTTGATGATAAACTTAAAAAAAAAAAAAGAAAAAAAAGAAATATCATATCAAATGTAATTAGTTAGAGACATGCTCGTGATATAACATTCCGGGTAATAAACATAGTTAAAAGCAGCATCAAAAGAACGAAACAAATTTACAAGGTGGATAAGAGGTATATAGCTTCACCGAAAAGAATGATGCTGAAAACTTGAAACCCAAAACAGTTGGTGAATCCTGAAGGAAACACAACCCCTGGTGAATCCTGAAGGAAACACAATATCTGGTATGAAACACAATCTGGTGAATCCCAAAGGAAACACAATATCCGGTGAATCCCGAAGGAAACACAATCTGGTGAATCCCGAAGAAAACACAATATCTAGTGAATCTTGAAGGAAACACAATACATAGTGGGCATCTAACTAATTAGTAAAGACACTATCACAGCCTCAATATCACAATTATCACAATATGGTTTCATAACATACATATACACCTCAACATCATAGCTATACAACATGCATATTTGCCTCAATATCCTCATATCAAATGCAACCTCAGTGAGTCATGTATCACCTCTTACTAGCATGCAAGTATCTATGTGCACAAATAAATCTTTGAGATTCTCATACAAGAACATATATCGGTCATACTATACTATCCATCTATCATGCTATCGTTCTATCATAATTTTCATCTATCATGCTGACATATATCTAGTGTCTAGCCCGTAAGCAATTTCAGTAGTAAGATTATTTACTTTGATATTAGGTTGAGCCAAAAAGCAATTAAATCTTTGTGAAATTCTTTAATTCTTAATCGAGCCAAATATTTGAGCAACTAAATCTTTCTAATCTCCACAATCTTTGAATTAAATCCTAGTACATAAACCAAAATAAAATTTAACCTTTACGTTCACACCTAAGCGTTTAATCACGTCAAAATCAGCAACAAAACTCAATAACTTAATTCGTATAAATTACATTCGAACTGAACAAGTCACAAAGCCCCAAATCTTACAAAAATTCTTGCCGAAATCACCTTAACTCTACTTGACAGCACGCTAATGACCTTTTAAACTCCTTCAAACTTTCAAATTCAACCTCCAAAATCACGTTTGAAATGATAATTAAACCCGTTATTTATTGGGTATTCAAGATCCTTAACAAAACCATGAAAATCATTTAGATCTTATCCCAAAACTACGAACCTCACGACGGCGTTTGACAGAGGACAACGACTGGAAGAGAGGAGAACCAATGACGAGCAGATTCAGCGACATGAAGGTCGGAACGATGCGATTGCAACTTGACGGAGGAAAGGATGTGGACGTTAGTGGTGCGACAACCGAAGTTCGTCTAAACAAAAGAGAAAATGAGAAAATGGGGATTTGAAAATTCCATATTTCTTTTCTTTTTAATTCTCCATCACACAAATACATAGACTATATATATATATATATATTAGGGGCGTACATGGGTTGAGTTGGGTTGGGTTGAGGGTATTTTTTGGATCACCCCGAAATTTCATGTTGGTTTGATTGGCTACCGAAATGACCCAAATAAAGTTTTCAACCCAACCCAACCCTTAAAATTCGGGTTGGGTTGGGTTGGGTTGTCAGGTTTTAATTTTTTTTTTTAATGAAAAATATATAAATTTATATAAAACACATGACTAATAACTAATATCTCATAAAATAAGATGCTAAATACTAAATATCTATGATATTTATTGTAAACGTTAAACAAAGACAAATATCATAACAATTTTAAAAGAAAAATATTAAAAATTAAAAAATTAATCAATACAACGAAATCAAACTTTAAACAAAGAAGAATATATATATATATATAAAATGGCTAGTTGCATGAATAGAATTCAAACCCAAAATAATAGAATACGTATACAAGGATAAAATAATTGCATATATAGATCAAAAAATGGTAAAAGACTAAAAAACCCATGCCTAGCCACCATTTTGTTCGCTTCTTCTCGGTTTTCTCAAATTAAAAGTTATCACTGATAGCAACTATCACTAATAACCATTGATAATTGCTATCAGCTATTATCGCTGATAGCTTCTATCAATTGCTATCGATGATAGTTACTATCAACGATAGCTTTCAATTTTAGAAAAATTAATACAATATTGAAATATTAACTTTTAGTTTGCTATCAATTATTAGTAGCTATCATTGATTCACTTTCATCAATTGGAATCAACGTTGAAATATTACTACTTAAGGCTATCAGTGGCTATCAATGATATATTTATAAATAGTGATCAACTTTGAAAGAAGACCAACAACTTTGATTACCATGGTAGTTATCACTAATAATCTTTTATCATGACTATCACTGATAGCAGTTATCAATCGTTATCACTGATAGACTTTCATTAATTAGAATCAACCTTGAAATATTAACACTTAAGGCTATCAATGATACACTTCTATAACTAGTTATCACCTTTGAAAGAAACTCGATATATAGATATCACCTAAGTTTTATCACCGATACCACTAACATCACTCATACTGTGGTTATCAGTGATAGCTTATTTCATTGATAATCACTAATAAGATGCTATTAATGATCTCACTGATATCATGCTATCAGTGATAGTTCTCTATCACCGATAACGTGCTATCAGTGGTAGCTTCTATCACCGATAACATGCTATCAATAGTAGCTTCTATCAATCATAGCCACTGAACAACTTTTTGCCCATTTCTTGTCCTTCCCAAACATTTATAAGTTCCTTTTCTTTTCGATGATAGCTTCTACCACTGATAAACATGCTATTAGTGATAGATAACTTCTAGGCATTCTACTTACATTTTAGTTCGAGATTCAAATTTATTAATTAAATTCACTAAGTTGGCTATCAATGATAGATTTCTATAAGTGACTATTAACTACGAAAATATAATCAAAGATTAAGCTATCAATGATAGAAAATATTAGTGGCTATCATTGATAGACTTTCATTTGCTATTTATATTTATTGTTGTTATAATAATCAAACTTGATGATTGGCTTATTGGTGTTAAGTCACTTATGAATTGAGTACTTTTAAGTCCTACGTATAGAACCCAGCCTCATAATTCTTATGAAAGAAGAAGAAGAAGAAGAAGAAGAAATTCAAATAAAGGAAAGAAAAATTTAAAAAATAAGAGAAAGAGAAGAAGCAGAAACTGAAAAAAGGAAAGAAACAGAAATAGAAAAAAAAAGAAAAAGAAGAAGAAAAAGAAAAAAACTACACAAATGAAAGAAAAACTAAAAAAACAAAAAGAAATGGAAGAAGCAAAAAATCGGAGAAAGAAAAGAAAATAAAATAATAAAAAAAAGATAAGGGAAGAAGCAAAAATCAGAGAAAGAGAAGAAAATAAAAATAAAAAAAGAATAAGCAAGAACTGAAGAAAGAAAAAAAAAGAATAAGCAAAAACAGAAAAAAAAATTAAAATTAAAAAGAAATGTAAAAAAAGAAAGAAATGAAAGAAAATAAAAAGTAAAGGAAAGAAAAAGAAAGAAATGAAAGAAACTAAAAAAATAAAGGAAAGAAACAAAAATCGGATAAAGGAAAGAATAAAATAAAATAAAAAAAAGGAAGAAGCAAAAATTGAGAAAGAAAATAAAATGAAAAAATGAAAAAAGAAAGGGAAGAAGCAAAAATCGAAGAAGAAAAAGAAAATAAATAGACTAAAAAAAAGTGTACAATAATATAAGACAAAGGAGGGCAAACCTAAACCGGTTTTCTTCGGCACTCGGTTCCCCTCGACTTTGCATCATCAAGTCGACGTTCAGTTGACTTTTTAGATTTTTTCTCTTATTATACTATGTATTACAAATATCCTATATAAAATTCGGGTTGGATTGAGTCAACCAAAATTTTTTTTAGCCAACCCACAACCCAACCCAACAAAAATAGAAAAATTCAACCCAACCTAACCCAAGAACAAAACTAACCCAACCCAACTCTTACATTTTGGGTTGGGTAGTCCGAGTTATTTGGGTTGTCAGATATATTATTTCTTTTTCTTTTCTTAAATTCCAAAACTCTTATATATATTCCTTAATAAATATGTCATATCAAACTCAAATCTTTCACCTCTTCCTCAATTAATTAAATAAACCTAAAAATAAATTCACAACTTTAAATCACTTCCTTCCAAAAAATTCTAAATCCCAACATTAAATTCTAACTTTCTAAATTAACTCGAATCCAAATTTACAAATCTTTTTAAATACTTGAATTACTTCCAAATAAACTAATTATCTTTTCCTAATTCTTTACTTAAATTGGATCCAAGTTCCAAAATTAAAGAGGTTAAAATCTTATAAAACCACAATTTCCCCTTATCCCTTTCAAATTTCACAAAAACTCAAAATTTCTTATACAAATAATTCAATTATCCCGACCAATTAATTTAAAATTCATGCTCAAATAATCTACATTAACCAATAAAACTTCTTCAACGGTAATAATTTGTTTCCAAATTCCAAAGATTATGAAACTAAAACTCAATAACTTGAGATAATTAACTTAAATTTTCCTTAAAAAAGTCGAGACATTACAGCTTAATTGCCTCAAATTGATATGGTATGATTTAATTAGACGAGACAATCAAGCGTAAATGGATGATAAGTTTAATTTTGGAATGAAATGATTTTCTCCATTCCATTCTTGGTCTATAAAAATGTATTCAAACAATCTCAAAATCCCACTCTCCCTATTTGATTTTCTCCCTATTATTATGTCAGCGACAACCTTTTCCGTAGCTCCGTCCATAGTTGAATTTGAGGCCAAGATGATTTCGATGATTATCATCTCTATAATGGCCGCTATCAAGTTTGGTTACAACATCGGTCTTCACTCTTTCTCCTCTGTCGAATCTGTCACCACCACCACCTCTCGCGACTCCACTGGCAGCTCCTCTCGCTCTTCCTCCCAAAACAACCCCATCTGCCCTACCTCCATAACCACCACCGATCTCCCGAACCAAAAATGTTTTTCTATTTCCAGATTCTTCAGAAAAGAGCCGAAGAATCGTGGCGGTGATTCCAAGTCGCCGTGTGTTAGAAGGATGCAGGTGATCAAGAAATACTTCACAAAAATCCAGTTGAAAATTCGATGTTGCTAGTCTTCATCACCGAGCCACTCCGGCGTGCTCCAACAAGGATGCATACAAAGCTATGGTTCATCATACCTATCGTTAACGGAAGAACGTAAGAAGGCAATCCAAGCGGCCATTGATCACTACAAAAAGTCACTATACACTAAATTTTTTTTTGTTAAAATAAATAATTGTTCGCTCAATGTAAATGGAATCGAGTCACTCGTTTTTTTAATATAAGTATTTCTCCGGATTATTGAAAATTTATCTTCAAACCATTTGGTGGACTCTTTTTAAGAGTGAGTTTGGATGGCTTTTAGGTAGTAAAGTGCTTTAAGCCTTTTCAAATTATGAAAATGCATTCATAGATTTTTTGGTCGACCATCAAATTTTCTATGGTACGCAATCTTGACATCATGAAATCCTTTGGAGAAATACTTAGGTTTTGATAATGTTTTCTCCCTTTAATTGATATGAAATTGTGTAGTACCAAAAAGAACTAACATTCATTACTCTGTAAAATTGAACATTTGTTAAGTTTTTTTTTTTTTTGTATTTTCTTTGGCTGCATGGAGCTGTGACCAATTTCATGCTAATCAAGTTTTCTACCTCCCTTTTTATTTATACATTCTTCAAATTTTAAAGGCCTTTGTTCTGTACTCAAACTTAAAACATATCTCAAATATCATATTTTAAATTCAAGTTTATAGATCCTGCAGTTTGCAACCTAATATTTACTTACAATAAAACCAATAATCAATACAAATGTTATAATAGCTTAGACATTATTATTATTCAAACTTCAACCTCTAGCATTTTAATCAAGACACATTCCCAAGTTTTATTTAAATTTAACTATCACAAAAACAAACAAAAAAATTGTCAATTATGTGAATATTGTGTATATAATAACTTGTTTAGAAAACATGAAGTTGATTTCTTTATAATTTAAACAATTGATTTTAATTTTTTATTTGTATAATTTTTCAAAAAATATCAATCGACAAAGAAAATTTTATTGATATTTCCTTAAAATAGAATTAAGAAGCAAATCCATCAAAATCGTTTTCAATTGCCAATTCCTACCTCATGTTACAATTTAGGTTTTCAATCCCAAACTGCAATGGTTGTTGATGGATTCCTGAACCTTTTAATTTCCGCAATTTTCTATTTTGGAGAGTGTTACTATTATTATTATTATTATTATTATTTAATTTCTGCAATTTACTATTTTGTTTTCATTTGAGTTGATCTAAGTGTATGATTCATATTTTATTTGGGCTTATTTAAGTGTATGATTCATAGAATTTCATTTGGGCTAATTCACAGATCTTTTTTTTTTTTTTTTTTTTTATTTGGATTGATTCATAGAACTATTTTTTTTATTTGAGCCGATTTAAGAAAATGTTTAGATTGTTTGAAATTTAAAAGTTGTGACAAAAAGAGGGTTTAAAGTATTGTTGTTTGATTTAAAACTTTTTCGTATTAACATATTTTTTTTGTCAAACTATACAATTTTCAAAATTTAAGTAAATACGTCGATGCGTCAAGATTTAGTCATTCTTGAACCTTGAAACGATGGAGACAGAGATATTGATATTGAACTTGATGAATTATTTGGAAAAGAAAGAAGTGGGGAACATGATCTTTGAGTTGGTACGTTACACACAAATAGATTGGGAAATTTGCTAATTCAAACATGTGAACGGGGGACAAGATTGGAGAAAGGAGTAGATGTGTAGATAATTCTAGTTTAATAAAAGAAATGTTATTTTGATACTAAAGAAGATTACAACTTGTAAAAAAATACTGCGTGACAAAACACTATGAGGTTGTGGTAGTAGAATCAAATCGAAATATTTGGTATGTGAGATGCAACAGTAGAAGGATGGTTTTGATTAGAGATTACGGGCATGTCGCCGTAAAACTCATGGATGTTTGACATCACCATACTTAAAGGGGATCACTCATATTTGTATTCAGAATTGACACGGGATCATTTTGTCACACCCCCTCCGAGCTCACCACTCTCACCTGAAGGGAGTGTGAGGATTACAGATATTAGAAAACTTCTACTGTTTAGGATTTTTCCCCTATTACAAATCATTAACTGAGCTATTTTCAGTTAGAAGTGTTTTTGTACAATACATTATCGTTTATCGGACTATAAATTCACTGCTACCATGTGTCTAAACCCTCCTAATACAATTGCCGATATGGAATGATTTCCGCAATCATTTCGCCGACTAGGTTTTAAGCACAATCCATCGCCCCTTTTCTGATACCGGGGGGGGGGGGGGGGTAGGAGGAGGTTAGAAACTTTGGAAAACATGAGCGAGAGTGAGTGGTAAGTTTGAACTAAAATATTATTTGCTTTCAAAACATTTTTGGGAAAGCAATATCACAACATATACGACCATCGAATATATACATTCAATCTAATAAATGAGACGAAGTTGGCATGATCATATAATCCTCTAATTACGTAGTAAATCACCATGAACCGGTTTGAGGAAACAATTTCCAGTACCCTAAACAACCCATCGAATGTGCACATGTTGACAATTCCTGCTAGACATACTCGGGCACGTGGATAACCCCAGCCAAATATACTAACAATTTCAGTCAAACATCCACGAAGTATGCTAATAATATCCGGGGTACAATTTCCAGTTTTCAGTCAAACCAATAGGAACAAACATCCAAACCAAGACTCACAGAGAAAACAACCATCCCAACAAAAGAATAATAATTATAATCCAAGAAAACATATTTTCAGATCATGCCAAGTTTACCAAACTAGTACAAATATACAATACATCTAAACATTAAAAAATATAAATGCTCACGATCTTTGGGCAATCCTTTTAAGATAGCCATCCTTTTGATGGCAATCCTTCCAACGCCAAGCACTAGTAGGCGTTGAGTACTTAGCCAATTTCCTAGCAACACCATCTTCACCATCTAGCCCTTAAAGCTGCTTGCTTGTTCAAGATTTCCTGATTCAAATTACTCGTTTAATAACTTAATTTCTAAACTTTTATCAAGACATTTCCTTCTACAAACTTGTTCTCAATTGTCTCGACAGGCTTACCTTAAAATTTGAACTTTAAATTCCACCGTAAGAGCTCATAATCTTAAGATTAATCCATCTTACTCAGTTGTCCCTGATTCTGTGAATACTTCTTGGTTTCCTTCAATTTTCATAGTCCTTGACTTAGAATTTTCTTATAGCAGCCCTCATACAAAAACTACACTCAATTTCTGAGATTTTGGCTCAATAATCACCTGATTTGCACGAGCAGTTTGGGAGAACTCCTCATTTGAACTTGGTGTTACAATCTACTCTCAATGCCCGGACAGCACCTGCAACCTGTCTATTTTTATCAACACATGGTTCTTGCTATCAATGCATGCTCTTTATGATTAACGCAAGGTCTTCTCCAAACTTGCCCTCAATCACTCTTTCCAACGTCTTTTGAAGGGTAATTGTGTTATGAGCTGAAGTGAAGCCATGGGGTGGTATTCATAGGCCTTTAGGAGACCATCCTCATCATCCCTTAACGCTCTCAACGCATGACACCTCCTTCTTCTAAATTTTGGAGTGTCTTCTCCTTACTTTACCACCACTACTTCCCTACCACCTCCTACTTTGAGGTGTCTTCTCCATCTTTGTCCTATACATGTATGCGCCCGTTGGAACTAAAACGAAGCATGCATAGCAGAAGCGAAGAATCGATAACGTTCTAATTGCATTAAAACAAAGAATAAACATGCTTAAAGAGTTAGAAAATACAACCTTTGTTGACTCCATTGCAATTTTCCTCTCCCGAGCTCGATAGAAACCACCAATGGTGAATTCCACTATTTTTCGGTTGAAGAACACAGTTGTGGGACCGTTATGTTAGTGAAAATAAGGGAATTTCACTATAATACTCTAATCTAATAAGGGCGTATTAGAGTCGACGGCGTTAGCGCGCCCCCTTACCCCTAAACAAAAAGGTTTTTCATAAAGGTAGCAAAAGAGATCTCAGTCTCAAGAGGTACCATATCATATGTGTAACGAAAACGGACATGACACAGCAAGTTGCTAGATTGAAAGATTTCGTTGCAGTTTCAGAAATTTGGAAATTTCCCAGAAGGAAATGGAACTAAGGAATAGACCAAGAGTTTGACGGATGTCGGAGAGTCTCAACCGATAGTCCAAGGTAATGAGAAAGGAAAGCAAGTTGGGGGGAAAGCCTAACACAAAGAGTATTGAAACCTTAATAAAAGCATACTAAAAAAAGTACGTCCGTCCAATCACAAAAATCATCTGCCCGCCTCCTGAGCGTCGATAGATCGACTTTCTTTGGTTAGGACAAATTCAATAGCTTACTTTAGGGTCCTTCACATAATCTCTTACCATGCCCCTTCCTCAATGATGAAAAGATGCTAGAATTAGCATGTTGAGCTGTCTCAACTGGATCAATAGCTTTGTTTTCTACCAGAAACTAATCTTCCCTGGTCTAAGGCATTGTTCTATGATTGATCTGACCATTTTCTTTAGCCGGAAGCTGAAAAGAGATTTGAACAGCAGTCTGAAAATTCCATTGGACGGTACCAACGAAATCGAGTGCGAACTCCCATTTCATTTTTTATTGAATTAACCGCCATTTCGACATATTTCATTTTATTATGAGAATAAATCCTACTACTATTAAGTAGGAGAGTAAAGAGAATTTGGTGGAAGAATTTAAGTTAATTTTCAAGGAAGCATTAGTCATTTTTAATTTAAAAAACAAGACAATTTATAGACAAATTCCATGCAAAATCTCATCTTGCATGTCTTCTCCTTGAAACTTCATTAGAATGTAATCTCTAGGTGTCAAGCTTGGGAAATGCCACTTCAATGTCCACTTAGTTAGTGAAAAAAATCCAACAATTGAATTTTTTCACTAACTATTTTTTTTAATACAAAATGAAAAATAATTTTTAAATTTTAGAAATTATTTAATTAAAAAAATTTCAATTAAATAAAAAAAAATTAATATCACATATTAATTTGTTTAAGACACCTAGCTTTGATTAATCACATTAATCAAGTAAAAAAAAAATACTTTCATGCTAATGAACAAGTATACTCTAACAAATAATTAATTAATAAATAAATTATTTAATTGTAAATTATATCTAATATAAAATACAATTCTCCCTTAAGACCGAATTTGAACATTTTAAATTCTCACTTCACCTAATTCTTCAATTTTGTCCATATTGACTAACAAGGAGACCCGATGGACCTACAGATCATGAGCACCAATGATCCAAGACTAATTGGTCAAACTCTTTAACCTAGTTAATCAACATTCATTAACTAATAAAACTGTTCACTATAGCCTGTAGTTGCACTACCCACCCTGTAGATATATTATGTGTCCATTTGATATAACCGTTATCAATAAGTTGATCCTTCACATGTTGTTCGTAACCTCAACTAGGTTAAATACCGAAATACCTATGAGTTACATCTTTTCTCCTTAAGTGCCACTGTCCCTTTAATGAACAATTGATTTAGGATCATAATCACTAAATCCATTCCCTTTCAGGCCAACGAGAGGATGGGCCCCTTGTTCAAGACTCGGGATCAGCCCTTAAGGGAACATCCTGTCTACTATCCCTAAAATGGGCAGGAGTGAATTCCATCTTGAAAATTCTATATCCTCAGCCATCTACCTGGTCTTATCTTGAAATAGGAGGCCTATTGAGCAGCGACGCTGAGCTTACCCTCACCTATTCAATCAAAAGACAATCGCGAATAAATAGGGGTTCATAGACAACAGGATTCAGATCAAGTTATCTAGGTCATCAAAAAGTGAAATTAATCAGTGTTAATAGTAAACGGGGTTAATACTAGGGGTGTATATGAGTTGGGTTGGGTTGGGTTGAGGGTATTTTTTGGACCAACCAAAATTTTGGGTTGGTTTGATTGGCTACCCAAATGACCCAAATAAAGTTTTCAACCCAACCCTTAAAATTCGGGTTGGGTTGGGTAGGGTTGTCGGATTATAATTTTTTTTAATGAAAAGCATGTAAATTTATATAGAACTCATGACTAATAACTAATATCTCATAAAATTAAGATGCTAAATAATAAATATCTATGATATTTATTGTAAACTTTAAACAAAGACAAACATCATAACAATTTTAAAAGAAAAATATTAAAAATTCAAAAATTAATCAATACAACGAAATCAAACTTTAAACAAAGAGGAATATATATATATATAATTTGGGTTGGATTGGGTCAACCCAATTTTTTTTAGCCAACCCACAACCCAACCCAACCCAATAAAAATATAAAAATTCAACCCAACCTAACCCAAGAACAAAACTAACCCAACCCAACCCTTACATTTTGGGTTGGGTACTCCGGGTTGTTCGGGTTGTCGGGTTATTTGAACACCCCTAGTTAATACGTAACAGTGATTATTTCGTGGTCTGTCTTACACAATCTCATCATGTAGAACACCCCCGCTCACATGTCTCTACATGAACAAAATGATCACATCGTGTATGACACTTTACAACATTTGTAACAATCATAAAGTGGGTCGTATTAAATAGTATCTCCAGAAATAGGTATCCAACCTAATCCAAGTACTATAGATGGTTTAGGCTATTTTACTCAAACTTGATCAAGTTTATGTCTCCACATAAAGTCCAAGTATTCATGACAATAGCCAAGGGTTCATAGTTTTTGATTTAGAGTTATTAAACAATCAACAACACTTGTCTGAATAACTTCATATATGTTTACTGTTTACAAAACCACGAGTTTTAGAACATACAACCCAAAAAACTCCCACTTGGACTAAAACTCCTAGTGGGTTACAACAAAGTTGAGTGTTATGAGAGAAAACTAAATACAATAAACTAGGGCATCTCATACCTATATTTTCTCCCACTTGCCCTATTTATTCTACCCGTAGTCCTAAACTCTTTAGGTGACCCTGGAAAAACTTAGCGAGGAGGGCCTTTGTAAACGAATCAACAATATTGTCCTCATTCTTAACAGCAATTCAATGTTCATAACCAGGATTGGACTGATACCTACTGACAATCCCTACTGCAAAGCATATATCTGGATGAGTATATAACATTGCATACATCAGATTTTCGACTGTTGATGCATAGGGAACCTATCTCATATCCTAAACTTCTTGAGGTGTCTTAGGACATTGTTCCTTTGACAAATGTATTCCATTCCTAAAAGGTAAAAGACCTCTTTTGAAATCATGCATCTTAAACCTAGACAACACCTTGTCTATGTAAGATATTTGAGACATGACTAACATTCTGTTCTTTCGGTTTCGAACTATTTGATCCCAATAACATATTGTGCCTCTCCTAGACCTATCATCTGAAACTGGGTTGCTAGCCAATTTTTAATGTCAGTTAGGTATCCTACATTATTTCTAATAAGTAGGATATTATCTACATACAAAACTAGAAATGTTACAGTGGAGTTGATCTTTTTGTATACACACAATTCATCAACATTTTGTTCAAAGCCATAAGATTTGATCATATCAACAGGTGAGAAGATTTCTTCATAGTCCACCCCATCAACCTGGGTATAACCCTTTGCTACTAACCGGACTTTATAGGTCTGTACCTTCCCCGTATGGTCTCTTTTACGCTTGTAGATCCACTTATAACCGATAGGTCTTACCTCATCGGGTTTATCTACAAGTTTTCAGACTGAATTAAAGTGCATAGACTCTATTTCAAGGTCCATGGCTTTGATCCACTAATCTCGATCAACATCATCCATTGCCTGTTTATATATTAATGGATTCTCTAAGCCATCATCAGGTATGTTGACTTTGGTTTCAATTAAACCTATATAGCGGTCAAGTTGTCTCACAATCCTCCCACCACGTTAAGGCTCTCTCAACTCTTGAGTAGGATGTGATGGACCAAACAAAATTGATCTATCTACAATTCTTGTTGATGAGTAAGGCCAATCAACAACTTTTGTTGATTTGTTTGTAGCATTATTTGAAATCTCTTCCAATACTAGTTTACTGCGGGGTTTATGATCTCGAATGTGGTCTTCCTCTAGGAATGTGGAATTTGTCGATAGAATTACCTTATCATCCTGAGGATCATAACACTGACCACCTCTGGTTCCTTTAGGGTAACCTACAAATAGGCATAATTTTGAACGATGTTCCAATTTGTTAGGATTTTGCACCAACATGTGTGTCGGACAACCCCAGATCTGAAATTGACGTAAACTAGCTTTACGTACTGTCTATAACTCATAAGGTGTTTCTGAAATACTCTTAGAGGGGGTGTTATTCAAAATGTAAGTTACAGTCTCTACTGCATACCCCCAGAACGAGTTAGGCAACCGAGCATAACTCATCATGGACCGAACCATGTCCAACAAGGTTCTGTTTCTCTGTTCAGATACACCGTTCTGCTGAGGCGTTCTAGGGCAGAGAGTTGTGCTGAATCCAATGTTCTATCATATAGTCCTGGAATTTCAAGTCCAAATATTTCCCACCTCGATCTGATCGAAGTATCTTAATAGATTTACTTAATTGGTTCTCAACTTCAGTTTTAAATTCCTTGAACTTTTCAAGAGCTTCAGACTTAAAATGAATTAGGTAAATGTAACTGTACCTTGAATATCATCTATAAATCTAATGAAATATTTATAACCTCCCCATGCTTTAACACTCATCAGTCCACAGAGGTCCGAATGCACGAACTCTAAGGTTTTTTGGCTCAAAGATCTTTTCCAGAAAAAGATTTTTTTGTCAATTTTCCTTCGAGACATGACTCACATGGTGTTAAGAGACATCTTCTAACTTTTTTAGAAGACCACTTTTAGCCATTCTCTCAATCCTATTGAGATTAATGTGAACAAGTTTCAAGTACCAAAGATACGTACTCTTAGAAATGCATTGCCTTTTTCTTTGAGTTTCAGTTGTTGCTTTGACAAATAAATACAACAGATTGAGTAACGTACCAGTTGAAGAATGCTCCACTCACTTAATCTAGCGGAAGCGACTCCTCTACTATTTTTATCACCCAACAATCAGTAGGCTACCAACACCACGATCGTTTACACGAACGGCAGCATACGAACAAACATGACCGAGGACGACACAACCCATTCGAAGCCTTTGGTATTCTCGGAGTAAGAATCTAAAGAGTGGACTTTGATGGAATGGTAGAGGGAGAAGGAAAGAACAATCATGTAAAACAACAAGCAAATGGGAGATAGCATGCGACTATCGTATAGTCGGGTGCTTGTCGCTTAGAGAAAGGTACACGATCGTGTAGGTTTTACTAAGTGATCGTCAAGCAATTAGTAAGAAATCGTTTAGACAAACTCGACGAGCTAAGCGACCGTTTAGAGAAGGTGAGCGATCGTTTAGAGAATGCATGCGATCGTTTAGTGTGCGGGTGTGCGATCGTTTAGGCGATATGCACTATTGTATAGGCTCTCAACTAAGCGATCGTGAAGTTTTCACACCGTGAGCGATTTTTTCGAACTCTTTGCAAAATGAAAACAATTTTCATTTTATTCTTCAGTTACAATAACCGAAATTGATTTTCCCACTTTCGCACGATTCAGGAGAAATTTTCGGTTAATTATCACGTAACCGACTAATTAATTAATAAATGAATATAAACATATTATATTCTTAACCTATAGTTTGGTATCATATATCTACTATAGTAATTTTTCCTCTACTTGATATAAATCATATTTATATCTAATTTCCTCCAAAATAATGTATCTCATACATTTAGTCAATTATATCATATATAATTAATCAGTTCAATTATATCATATATAATCAAACTCCCTCTTGTCAATTTGAACATTTCAAACTTACCCAAAAACTGATTCTCAACTTTATCCAGGACCTTATGTACCTGTGGCTCGAAGCTCCAACGGTACGTTAAAAGCTGACTAAAATCTTTAGCCATGAGATCCACCATTCGTTAACTGTCAGACATTCCACTAAAGACTAACAACTGAACTCTTCTTACCACAGATATATTTCTCTGTCCATCGAAAATAACCAATCATGAGTACGATGACACTTCACAGATGCTCGTAAGTACAGTTGGGCCAATTTACCATTTTGCCATTGTAGTTACATCTCACTCTTTAAGTACCACTGATTCCACTAATGAACAATACAACATAGTACAACTATGTGTGAACATTTCAAACTGACCCAAAAACTGATTCTCTGACCAAGAGAAGGTGTGGGCCACATCGTTCAAGCCCTGAAATCAGTCTTTAAGAGATTTATCAATCTACTTGCCCCTACTTCGGGGAAGGAGTGAATTCCATCTTGTGTAGCTGAGTTCTCAGTTCCCAAATCAGACGAATCCCTAAATTTAGACTGCCTTATCTAGATATTATAGTCAAAAGAGAATAAATATGCGTCAATTGTATGAAAATTAGCTTCGAAATATAATAATTATGAATTATCGCAATTACACTCACTAACATCTTTAAGATGGAAGGAAAGGAGAATTTTACTCTGTTTTGCAGTAAACCAAGTCACTACTTGCGCTCAAGGCTCAAGAAAAACTGATCAACGCATCTTTGTCATAATGCGCTCGTCAATCAACAATGAAGAGACGATTAACGCAATGACGGCACAATGCGACAGTCGATCCAGAGCTGACTTTCAACCACATGCAATAATAAAAACAACATCGCATGCAAACTCACGATCGAAAGATGCAGCTGAGCAACGCAAAAGCGGAGGATTAAGACATGTGTACAACCAATGGTTGTGCAGAATTGACAGTTTGATTGCATAACAAAAGAAATAATTATTCCTCCATCTTCAGAATTTCCATATCAACAAGTGGGGACCACAAGGCCGGAGTCAAAGATCCTCACCTATCAATACCCCATAGATTTCAGAGAAAACTTATGCTACTAGATACGGGGCTAATTGCTACTAAAGTGTTGAGAGAAAAGGCTGAGCTGAGTGCTTAACTGAAGAAATCCGGGAAGAAGACAAGACAAGGCCGANTGAGCTGAGTGCTTAACTGAAGAAATCCGGGAAGAAGACAAGACAAGGCCGAGAGGTGAGTCTCAGTTCTATTCGCCGAATACCCGCCGAGAAACTCTGTGCTGAGAACCCTGCTACTGGTTGAGCAAGCCTGAAAGGGAAGTTCATCCATCCATCTGATCCATTCAATTCGGCAAGCAGATCTCCACTCGAATCGGTGCCAAGACGTTGGTGCTTGTTTGTATCTATTCTATCTCTTTTCATTATTGTATTTCAATTTCTTTATCTCTTCATTCACACACCATGTATTAAACGTTTAATAGACATATTAAATGTTTCGATTGCTTTCATATTCCATTTTCTGTCTACTTCCATTCCTCCATGAATCACTTTCTCCATGATGTCTTCTTAATCCCCTGGTAGTTAATATGAATTAAACGAGTGCTTAACTTGTGTTAAAGAGATAACTGCATTTAGCTAAAGCATGCTAGACGACATCTTCACCTGTGAAAGCAGAAGTGAAGATGCCATTCTGATCTATCGAGAGAATGTTGGAAGAATGCGTTAACTAAAGCGAGTAGTACTTTCAGACATGGAAGCAGCCTTGCGTTCATTACGTTCGTGTCTGATTCACCATAGACATGTGGGAGCGCGGCCGATCACTGAAAGGTGTACACCAAGAGAAAAGCAGAACCGTACTTATAACTTCAACATAATTAAGAAACTTGCACTGTTTATATAAGTTATCTTTCTCTTTATGTTTGGTACATAAGACTTGTCGCCGCATTCCATGTTCTTTGGATAACCTTCACAGCCAGCCTGGACCCCAGCATTTTGTATCATGAAGCCTATATCCTGTATCATCTAGCTTAGGTTTACCGTACTTATTTTATTATCGCATTTTTACTGCTTTCCTTTACTTTACCGCAATTTTATATACTTGTACAAAACACTCTTTAAAAATTGAAAAATCTGGTCGCATATACCACGAACATACCACAATAACCTCAAACAGTCTCTGTGTTCGACCTCGGATCACACCGAGAAACTTGCGATGGAATTACACTTGGTTCCAATGTAAGGAAACTTGTGACAACGTAAGGCATACTACAAGAATATTCATAATTAATGCATATCTAGAAGTAGTATCACATCATTTTGCGCATAGCATAGCATATCTTTTTAGCATCAATCCTAGCGGTTAACAAGTTTATGGCGCCGTTGTGGGGGATTGTTTGAGCATGTTTTTGGTATTTTGCAAGATAGATCTCATTGTACTGGTTGTTCAACGCGGAGAGCAGTCTGACGGTTTATGAGTCCATGTGCCAAACTAGAATTCAAAGATGACCCTGAGATCAAGCGTACCTTTCGCGCAAGGGCACATCAGAACCAAATTACGCGAAAGAAGGCAGTGCATGGCAGACAACAATGATAATGCAGTATCAGTTGAAAATTGTTGATCGCAATATCCCGATGAGGAACTATGCGGCACCCAATTTGTATGACTTTTTTTCTTGAATCTCGAGACCTACTGTGGAGGAGAACGCGCAGTTCGAGATTAAGCTGATCATGCTGCAAATGATTCAAAATGTCGGGCAGTTCGGGGGTCTGCAAGGTGAAGACCCACACGGCCATTTGACCAACTTTATCGAAATGTGCGACAACTTTTCCTTACCTGGCGTAACCTCAGAGAGTATAAGACTATATCTGTTCCCTTACACCTTGAGAGACGAGGCTAAGAGGTGGGCTCATTCACTGAAGCCCAATGACATCACTTCATGGGACCAACTGGTGAAACGGTTCATGAAGAAGTTCTTCTCACCTGCCATTAATGCAAGGCGACAAAAAGATGTGCTGAACTTCGAGCAGATGGAGAATGAGACCCTAAGCACCACCTGGGTGTGATTTAGGAGATTGGTGAAAAACTACCCGCATATCGGGATCCCCGATTGCATCTCGATGGAAACTTTTAATAACGGCCTGAATCGAGCAATGCAAACTGTTGCTGATGCTTCCGCGACAGAAGGTTTTATGGATAAAACATACACAGTGGCTAAAGTTATCCTTGACAGCATCTCGTGAAATATGGATGACTGAATCGACGATGGATATGGAGGCCGAGGCACCGAGAGAAGGAAAAATGAAACAACCATTGTCCCTGTAGAGACAATGACCACGTTGGCCGCGATGACCTCGATCCTCTAGTCAATGGTAATTAACCAATGAGCCATTGTTCAACAATCAGTGTAACCTGCTACACCGGCTCAAGTGGCAGCCATTAGTTGCGGTAATTGTGGAGAGGCTCACGGAGCTGACATGTGCCCATTGACTCTTCAGCAAGTATGCGCCATCCAGAACAACCCCTTCAGCAACACCTATAATCCAGGCTGGAGGAGCCATCCTAACTTCGATTGGGGAGGAAATCCTAACCAAGGGGGGGCTAGTTAACCATCAAGGGGGTAGTAGAGGGAATACTCCTTTTCACCACAATCAAGGGCAACCAAGGCAACCGCACAACCAGTAGTCATCATCATTAAACACCTCGGGAAGCTCATTGGAGACAGTACTGAAGCAATACATGGATAAAAATGACGTAGTGATGCAAGTGTAGGCGTCTTCATTAAAGAGTATGGAGATCCAAGTGAGCCAGCTGGCCTCTGAGTTGAGAAGTCAAGCATCGGGAACATTGCCCAACAATTCAGAAGCCACGGAATCTATAGGAAAGGAGCAATGTCCTTAGGACTTGGGCAAGTAGGATTAAACTGCCTGCGGAGGGAAGCGATTGCGGTAATTCTGAGAACTTCTTTCAATCAGCATCCCTATCTATGTTTACTTGCGTTCTTTACAGTTTCCTTTTACTGTTTTCTAAACCATGTATTTACTGCTTTTTAGAATTAGCCTTTACTGCTTTCTGTTATTCTCTTCAATTTAATTTTTCATGTCATGTTTAAATCGTTTAGTTTGTATACATTAGTAGTGTTGTTCTTTAATTTTTGTGAATGATTGGATGAAACATTAAACACTGCAAAGTCTTTTCGACTTGCGTTTCTGATGAATTAAACAGAAAATTAAAAACTGGTATGTAACGCGATGATGGGTGCATAGTGTGTTAACAAGAGACACCTTGCAGCTATTACACCCAAATGCATTGCGTTGAGGGGTGTGTTGCGCGCGTATATATCCTTTGCCCGTCGTTAGCCAAGTGCACTATGTTGAGGTATCCTCCAGAAATGTGTTTAGTTAAAGCGAGTGTTGCAGGGGTGTATGTGTTGTTGCCTGTCCTCAGCAAATATATACTTATGTTAATAGAAGCACGGTGTTAATTTTTATCATGCACACGTCTGAATCGAATTCAGACAATGACATCTTAATTCTTTGATTCTTATACAGGCACAAATTTTTTCAAATCAATAATAATAAGATGAATGAGACTTCAATTACTATGCTCTGCTCCATTGGAAATTCCCTCTGCCCTCTGGAAACGTATAGTACTCTATTTCATTAGAAAAATCGGGCGTAAAAAAGTATCAATATTTTTGGGGGCTAAAGCCCCATCGCAAGGTCTGAGACGACCCAGAAAGCACTTGAACATTATCAACTTTGTAAGCCTACTTGGGTATTGAGCATTCTATCTGTAAGAACTAAATTATTTTATATATTTTTTTCTATATATAAAAATTAAATATAAAATATATCTATTTATTTTCAATTCTCCAAGTCCGTAGTTTTTTTAATTCTTTTCTCTTATTTTAATATAATTTATTTGTTTTTTAATCGGAAGACCGAGAGCTAACTATCGAGACTTTGGGTGTTGTTAATGAGAATAGTAATTCACTATTCTTAACAATAGGGCCCGAAGACTTCTTTTTTGTATTGTGTTAATTTGTAATTTGTTGTATACTTTGTTAATATTCAATACAATTGAGTACATATTCACTCCATTTTTGCCTGTACCTTTTTCTTTATCATCCTTTGTCAATATTTGCGATATTCTCAATCTTTTACTTTTGTATTCTTCATTGTATTGCTATGATGTAGTATATGTTTATACTTAGAAACATTTTCCATACTTAGTAAATTATGACTAACACTTAGTTAATTTTTAGTTTAGCAGTACTTTACCTTTTATCTTTCAAAGTTCTACTCCAATCTTCTTTTTGAAATTTTCTTTTAAGTGTTTATCTAGTCTATCCAAACAACGCAATGAGAACCTTGCTCATCTTTGAATTTGGGGGTGGGGAAGGTCTGAGCAGATGAGATGAAGAATATGCAGTAGTTAAGAAAAATGAGTTAAAAAAAAATTCATACAAATCTCCAATGTCAGTGCAAGGGAAACACTTAAAAATGTTCCCAACCTGATAAGGGTTTAGTTGTGAAAAGAGCCTGCTCGTAGTTGGATGTTCATATGATACCTGTAGGAGCAAGCCAGAACGAATGTGGGTTTCCAAGAACAACGCAATATGAAATATGAAAAAGAAAAGAAAAATAAATGCAAGAGACAACTCCTCTGAATATCATGAGTAAAAGTTGAAATTGGCACACAACGGTAGTTGGATGTTCGCATGACACCCATGAGGACAAGCCAAAACGAAGAGTGTAACCATGATCAACAGTCTCTAAATAAATGATGCAAACGTTTTGACCACCGCATATAGATACATCGAGTTGTTTCGACAAAAAGAGATAAACATTCTATTTTGAGAAATTAGAAAAACATTTTGAGCATAAATTTGTTATATAGAATATTAAAGTAGGGCTTGTTAAGAATTAGCAAGGATAGAAGGAAACTGCGATATCAAGTAATGTGCCTAAGTATAACATTCGGAGCAACCAATTGTCGCAAAAATATAGGATAGGAATTGAGCATGATTGCCTTAGTAGAAGATATGCTTGAGGACAAGCATATATCTAAATTTAAAGGTGTGATAACTTGTAGAAATATAAGTTATTTAGACTGCCTTATCTAGATATTACGGCCAAAAGAGAATAAATATGCGTCAATTGTATGAAAATTAGCTTTGAAATACAATAATTATGAATTATCTCAATTACACCCACTGACATCTTTAAGATGGAAGGAAAGGAGAATTTTACTCTGTTTTGCAGGAAACCGAGTCACCGCTTAGGCTCAAGGCTCAAGAGAAACTGATCAACGCATCTCTGTCACAATGCGCCAATCAATCAACAATGAAAAGACGATTAACGCAATGACAGCACAATGCGACAATCGATCCAGAGTTGACTTTCAACCACATGCGGTAATAAAAACACACCGCATGCGAACTCACGATCGAAAGATGCAGCTGAGCAACGCAAAAACGGAGGATTAAGACATGTGACAACCAACGATTATGCAGAATTGACGGTTTGATTGTATAACAGAAGGAATAATTATTCCTCCATCTTCGGAATTTCCATAATAACAAGTGGGGACCACAAGGCTGGAGTAAAAAAGATCCTCACCTATAAATACCCCATAGATTTCAGAGAAAACTTATGCTACTGGATACGGGGCTAATTACTGCTAAAGTGTTGAGAGAAAAGGTTGACTTGAGTGCTTAACTAAAAAAATCTTGGAAGAAGACGAGACAAGGCCGAGAGGTGAGTTTCAGTTCTATTCTGTCGAATACCCGCCGAGAAGCTCTATGCTGAGAACCCTGCTACCGGTTGAGCAAGCCTGAGAGGGAAGCTCATCCATCCATCTGATCCATCCAATCCGGCAAGCAGATCTCCACTCGAATCGGTGCTAAGACGTTGGCGCTTGTTTGTATTGTTTTATCTCTTTTCATCATTGTATTTCAATTTCTTCATCTCTTCATTCACACACCATGTATCAAACGCTTAATAGACATATTAAATATTTCGATTACTTTCATACTCCATTTTCTGTCTACTTTCGTTCCTCCGTGAATCACTTTCTCCATGATGTCTTCTTAATCCCCTGGTAATTAATATGAATTAAACGAGTACTTAACTTTTTTTAAAGAGATAAGTGCATTTAGCTAAAGCATGTTAAACGGCATCTTCACCTGTGAGAGCAGAAGTGAAGATGCCATTCTAATTTATTGAGAGAAGGTTAGAAGAATGCGTTAACTACAGCGAGTAGTACTTTCAGACATGGAAGTAACCTTGCATTCATTACGTTCATCTCTGATTCACCACAGACGTGGGAGCACGACCGATCATTGAAAGGTGTATGCTAAAAGAAAAGCGGAACCGTATTTATAATTTCAACGTAATTAAGAAACTTGTGTTGTTTATATTAGTTATCTTTCTCTTTCTGTTTGGTACATAAAACTTGCCACCGCATTCCATGTTCTTTGCATAACCTTCACAGCCAGCCTGGACTCCAGCATCTTATATCATGAAGCCTGTATCCTGTATCATCTAGCTTAGGTTTACCGTACTTATTTTATTATCGCATTTTTATTGCTTTCCTTTACTTTACCGCAATTTTATATACTTCTACAAAACACTCTTTAAAGATTGAAAAACCTGGTCGCATATACCACGAACATACCACAATAATCTCAAACAGTCCTTGTGTTCGACCTCGGATCACACCAAGAAACTTGCGGTGGAATTACACTTGGTTCCAATGTAAGGAAACTTGTGACAACGCAAGACATACTACAAGAATATTCATAATTAACGCATATCTAGAAGTAGTATTGCATCATTTCGCGCATAACATAGCATATCTTTTTAGCATCAATCCTAGCGGTTCAACAGTCTGCGACCTGACCACTCGCACCCATGCAAATCAAAGGATCGCCCTCAATGGTAAGAATTCCCAACTTACTCAGGATTGAGGTCATGTTATCTATGGTCATTCTAGTGAAGTGAAGTCTTTGTCATGAATGGTGTTATATAACGAGACGTTAACATTTTGTGGTCAGGTCTTATACAAACTCTTTGTATAAGACACCTCCATTCGCATGTCCCCTACACGAATGATCAAGATCAGACCATTTGTGACAAGTCACAACACTTATGACCATTCCAAAAAGTAGACCGCATCCATAGCATTACCAGGATAAGGTTTCCCTCCTATATCCATATACTACAGACCATTTTGATTATCACTTAAGACATGATCCACTTGTATGTCACCACAGCTTAAGTTACATACAGATAACTATGGATTTTATGTTTATTGGTTTGTGGTAAAGCAAATAAAACAAACAACTGAGCAAAATCAATAAGTGAAGTAAAATATCATATATTATACATCACAAGCATTCGTACAAACTGTTTACAAACTACATAACACGAGACTTTAGGGCATCAACCCCAACAGTTTCAAAATGTGGAATGGATGGAAGAAACAAAAAAAGAAGAGGGCAAAGGCATTCCAGAGAAGCCACTGCCAATGATGATTCAAGCATTGTTGCAAGAAAACAATGACATTTTCGAGCCACCCACAGGACTGCCACCGAGGAGGAGCATCGATCACCAGATAAATTTATTTGAAGGGCAGTCAATGAATGTACGACCCTATAAATACAGCCACCATCAAAAGGAAGAAATGCTTCAAGAAGGTATCATCAGATCAAGTTGAAGTCCGTACTCTAATCCAGTGTTGTTGGTCAAGAAAAAAGATGGTGGGTGGAGATTTTGTGTTGATTACAAGAAACTAAACCAGGTAACGGTAGCCAACAAGTTCCCTATTCTAGTTATAGAATAATTGTTAGACAAACTCCATGGTTCAGCAGTCTACTCCAAGTTAGATCTTAAGTCAGGGTACCATCAAATCAGAATGAACGAGAGAGATATTGAGAAAACGGCATTCAGAACTCATGAAGGACCTTACGAATTCGTAGTAATGCCTTTCGAACCAACGCATCGACGAATTTTCAATCATTATTGAACCACAACTTCTGGCCATTTCTTCGAAGGTTTGTACTCTTTTTTTTTTTTTTTTTTTTAATGATACTTATCTATAACCCTAATATCTCTACTCATGAAACACATTGGGTTATTGTCTTTAATGTCTTTAATGGATGGTTAGTAATCTCAAAGCACTCCTTGTTAATTCCATCACTATTGCATACATTTCATAATTCAATTTTAGGAGGGCATTTGGGATTTCTAAGGACTTATAAGAGAATTTCAAGAGAACTGTTTTGGCAAGGGATGAAATCGAATGTGAAAAAGTATGTGGAACAATGTAATATTTGTCAAAGGAATAAAACAGATACCTTGTATCCAGCCGAATTGTTACAACCATTACCCATTCTTGAATAAATTTGGGAAGATTTGACCATGGACTTCATTGAAGGATTGTTGAGGTCCGAGGGATACAACTTCATTATGGTGGTGGTGGATCATTTGAGCAAGTACGCCCATTTTATCCCCCTGAAACACCCTTTCTTGCAAAACAAATAGCCGAACTATTCATTCGAGAAGTCATAAAGCATCATGGAATTCCTAAGTCAATAATCACAAATCGGGACAAGGTATTCCTTAGTCACTTTTGGAAGGAGTTTTTTTTTTCCATGATGGGCATTGTATTGAAGAGAAGCACAACATTCCACCCATAAACGAATGGCCAAACAGAAAGAGTTAATCGATGTTTTGAAACTTACTTGCATTGCTTTGGTAATGAACAACCCTCAAAATGGAGTAAGTGGATCCTGTGGGCAGAGTTATGGTACAAACCTACCTCTCATACATCAATTAACACTACTCCTTACCAAGTAGTATTTGGAAACAAAGGCACCATCATATTGTCGTATGGGGAGAAGAAGACATCCAATGACTTGGTAGAACAACAACTAATGGCTTGTGACACAGCATTAACAGCCTTGAATGAATATTTGGTGGTGGCCCAGAACCGTATGAAAAAACAAGTCGATCTCCATCGTAGAGAATTACAGTTTGACATTGGAGAAGAAGTTTTTCTGAAGTTGCGACCTTACCTGCAAAAATATCTAGCACGAAAAAGGTGTGAGAAGTTAGCTTCAAAAATATTATGGACCCTATAATATTTTGGGCAGATTCGGCTTGGTGGCATACAAAATAGATCTTCCCTCCAGAGGCAAACGTACATAACGTCTTTCATGTCTCACAACTGAAAAGGAAGTTGGGACAAACCGATCAAGTACAACATCATTACCCAACTTTAACAGAAGAATTTGAGCTAAAAAAAGTCCCCTGAAAAGATACTTGGGGTACGATGGAATGGGGAATTAGCTTTGAAAGAATGGTTGGTCCAATGGCAAGGGCTGCCAAAAAGTGAGGCTATATGGGAAGTATTACATGTGATAACGGAGCAATTTTCTGATTTCCACCTTGAGAACAAGGTGCAATTAGAGGCGGGTGATATTGTTAGGCCTTCAATCATCAACATTTACAAAAGAAGAGGTAAAAAATGGATATTACCCACGATAGTGGAGGTGGAAACAAAATATTTAGGTGATAGTGGTACATAACCGTGGAGGGCTGATAACCGTTTAAAGAGGGGAGGGGGGACCACCTCCTGGTAATTAAATAGATGGGCAGCAGGGGGGAAGGTAGGCAAATTTTGGGAATTGTCTAAAGAAGTTTCAGCATAAGGAGAGAAGATAGCCCTCTCGAATAAGCTGGCTACTATTTTGTTCTTAGTGATTTCCTTGTTTCATTTCTTGTTCTTGAGCCTTTATATTATGTAATTTTCCCTAAGAGTAATATAAATAAAATTACATGTAAGCTACTGAAAACTAGTATGGTGAACAAAGAACAATGTAATATATGCGTGGTGATGAATGCAACCGTGGTCTGTAGTTTCTATCAAATGCAGCTACAAGTAAAAAAAAAGTAATCGATTCACGTGTCGTTCGTAATTACAGCTGGGTCAAAATTTTCGTTTATCCCTGTAAATACATCTCGTTCTTTAAGTTCCCACTGACCCTTTAATGAACAATTTGATTCATAATACTACTTATGAATCATGTCCTTCTCTATCATGAGAAGGCGGGGCCCCGATTGTTCAAGACCTAGAATCAGCACTTAAAAGAACAACCTATCTGCTAACCCTAAAATGGGTAGGGGTCAATTCCATCTTGCACGGTGACGAGTGTGGCCCACGCTCTTGCTTCTCATTACCATTGTTGTTTTTCGTCTTCGTTTTGCTTTGAATTCATTGCTTGATAATGTTCTCTCTCTTTCTCGCATACTGTTCAATAATTGGAATTGTCGTCTTCCTTCATTTTAATATTTCAATTAAAATCTAAAAAATCACTAATTTTACGACCTTTTTGTACGGATAACACATATTTCATCCAAAGCTTAAATTGTGAAATAAAGAGAAAAAATTTTATTGTATGAAATTTGATGGAGAGGAAGGATGAAATATCCATTCAAATATTCGTAAATCGAAAAGTTGCACATCGATATCTATCATTTTCAACATCTTAGTATAAAGATTTGTAAAGCCTACAGAATGTCATCTATTTAGTTCAATATAAATAGAATTACTAATAACAATATCCATAACTTAATTTATGAGTAAAAATAACTTAATTATTAATCTAAATAATTTTTATAAATTTCGTGATTTACAAAAATATCCGTTAATATCAATATTTTATCGAGCATAAAATTGAAATGTATATCGACATCAATATTTTAATCCTTTATTGATGGTATGTAATACTTTTCCAGGTTAAATTTTTTTAACTTTCAACATTACAAATTTAGTTCTTTAATTTTTTTTAAAAGAGATATAGATCTACTATACAAAATTTTAATTTTAATTTTTTTTAATATTAATGAGGTGAGAGATTTAGACCTGTCAATTCAGTTGTAGATTATAGAACCACGGGCAAAAACATCAAAGGAAAGCAATAAAGGGATGAAAGAGCAGGCCTGAGGAAAGATTTGAGCCCAGAGCTGTGGTCGAGCCCCCTGATGAGAGCTCAAAATGCCAAAAGGCCCAACATAAGCAAGGCCTTAGAGAGATTTAACCCCAGTGCGCCTGACAAGAATGTTGCGTCGGTCGACCTTGGCCCAAGTAAGGCTCGCACATGTTCTATCTAATGTAGATCTCTAACATGATAATGAAAGAGAAATAGTAGATAAAATAGATTTATCTTATCATATTTAATCTTAACTTATTAGGACGAGGAAAGATCCATATGATCCTTATCATAAAGAGAAAATGTAAACTCTATTTCATTCTCCTTATAAATTTACTTTTATGATTCTATATGATGGAACTAAGAACTCCTGACTTCTTCTCTATTCTATAATTCTCTTATTGACTTAAGCACATAACTCTTTTTATTTGTTTTGCAGGTTCTCTCTTATTTATTGTTGATGTCGCATGAAGTTAAGGTGTATTTTTCCTCGCCAAAATTTGGCATCAACAATCTAAATCTTACTTTTAATAAATCCCGTCATTTCAATTTAATATCAAAAAAAGGAAAAAAAAAAACTATAACTTCCATTCAAAGCTAACTATCGAAAAATTTCACAAAATGACCCACAACCCAAAACCTTTTCTACCAATGACCTCTTCCTAAAAAATTTTCTACCGCTAACCTTTTCCCTATGCGAAATATCAAAATACCCCTAATTTTTAAAATTCCTTTATACCACCACATTGTTATTCCTTCTACGATTTCCATGTTGGGAATGTCCTAGAACTCGCAGTTCGTGTTAAACATTCTATTTAATCAATAACAATGACTTGTTGATTTTGCATTTTATTATGAAAATCCAATAAATGCATCCTTGGCTATAGTCTGAGTTTTCTAACTATATATAGTGACATAAACAGGATCAAGTTAACAGTATATAGCCTAAATGGTCTAATAAGTATATGGATGAAATTGGGTATCTCATCCTGGTAACACTATTGGATGCGGCCCACTCTGTAATTGTTACAAGAAGTTGTAAGGTGCTACAAACGATGTGATCCACAAATCATTCATGTTGAGACATGAGAGTGGGGGCATCCTATGCAATGAGTTTGCATATAGACTGGATCATGAAAATAGTCACTTTTCTTTATAACGACCGTTTACTGTTAAAACTGACTATTTCATTTATTATGTAACCTAGGTTAACTCAATTTTAATCTTGAGCTAGCTATGGACTCCTGTTTATTCGGAATTATCCTTTGATCTGCAAACGGTGAGAGTAGTCCAACAATATTGCTCAATAAGCTTACCATTTTGCGGATGAGACCGGATGAATAGCTGAGGACATAGCCTTGCAAGATGGAATTCACTCCTACCCTATTTAGGGCTAGTAGATAGGTTGTTTTCTTAAGTATTGACTCCAGGTCTTGAACAATCGGGACCCTGCCTTCTCATGATAGAGAAATGATTTGATTCATAGAGATTATGAATCAGAATTGTTCATTAGAGGATCAATAGGAACTTAAGGAACAAGATGTAGTCACAGGGGTAAAACGGTATTTTTGACCTAGCTGTGATTACGAACAACCTGTGAAGGACCGACTTACTAATTATGGTTATTAAGTAGGAATAATATATCTACAATGAGGGGAGTTCAATTATGGGCTATAGTGGAGTGTCCTATTAGTTAACAAATGGGGGGGTTAAATTGGACTAATGAGTTTAGCCGATTAATCTCGAATCGTTGGAGCCCATGATCTGTAAGTCCGCGAGGTCCCCTACTAGCTCGTAAATGGATAAGCTTTAGGATAGCTTGAGAAATTAATTTGAAATGTTCAAATTAAATGGAACAAGAGAATAAATATTTAAATATGATTTAAATATATAAAGATGGTTATTGTGCAAAAATTAATTTACTATTTGATATTAGATTAATTAATTTTTTAAAAAAATTAATTTAAGAAAATCAAATTTTGAATTAAAATGAGTTTAAATCATTTTTGGTTTTAAAAAAGAAAGAATGAAAAATCGTTTGCATGTTGCACAAAAATGGAAAATGGGTTTTTTCCATTATCATCATCTTTATGCTCACACAAAAAACATTATCTTCTTTGCTTTGATTCTCCAAGCATGAGCTGCAAGCCATGCACTCCATATCTTTTCATGTTCATCTATTATATATAAAGAAGAGTGGAGTTATTGGAGAAGAAGATAATAGAGAATTTCGAGAGAATTTTTTCTGAAGAAGAAGCTGTCTTCTTCAGTCAGGCTGTTGTGAGTTTCTCTGGTTTCTTCACATATTCAAGCTGTTCTTGAGTCCCACAACTCTACCTAAAGCTCCAAGAGCATAGTAGGGAAGGCTTTGAGGTGGTTCACATTGATAACAAGTGAAGACAGCAGCTGAACAGGCGTTTTCTTGGAGAGTTCATCAAAGGTATGTTCAGAGAACCCACTTTTTGAGAAGAATATACTTTAGTTTTTGCTAAAATTAGTGAATTAGAAAACTTATGGATCCTTGATACTTCCGTTGCATGCTGTTTTACTCTTTCATTTCACAACCCTTCATTCAATGTGCATTCAACACACCACCAACATTCTACTAAAACATTTTTTCCCAATTAACATTCTGAAGAGAATGGAACGTCTCTCTCTTATTATTCGCTTTCTGTCGTTGAATTCCCCACAAAATTCTCTCATTGTTCTCTCGTAGCTTTCTCTCAGAGTTTCAGCCCAACATCTTCGAATTCTCTGGTAGCTTTCTCTCATAGCTTTCATCGTCGGATTTAGTCCACATTTCTTCTTCCTTCAACAGTTTCTTCAGCCCTTCATTCAGTGTATGATTTCTTCTCTCATATCATTTTCATAATAAATGTCGTTTAGCATTAAATTACTACACGATTGTTTATAATTTACTAAACGATCGAGTAGTAAATTGTACACAATTGTTTAGTAAATTATAAACGATCGTTTAGTAATTTACTATGTGATCGTTTAGTATTAACCAAACAATCACATAACAAAACCTAAACAATCGCTTAGTATTAGACAAACGATCGCATAATGGATATCTAAACAATCATGAAACAGTTAGTTAAACGATCACTTAGTATTCTCTACACGATCACTTAGTAATATCTATCTGATCGCTTAGTAATATCTAAATACTCGCTTAAAGTATTCGTAGAGACGTGTTCACTGTGTGGTCTGAAAACTTTTTAAAAATTGGGGGTAATTTTGAATTTTTGCATGGGAAAGAGGTCAGTGGTAGAAAAGTTTTTAGGTTTTGGGTCATTTCGTGAAATTTTCCCAAACTATCCTCCATATATTCCAAAATATTTTCTATATTTGTCTACTAAATAAATTAATAGACATCATTTCAATTACTTCTCCATAATTACTTCTCCAGAAAAATAAATAAATAAATAAAATAAAGCTTGTGAATTAAACTAGTCAATGTGCTATTTTTCACTTAAAAATAGGAAGATTGGTTCCCTCTATCCTTTCTAAACTAATCGAAGAACAAAATATACCTCAATTTAAGTTGGGTTTAAATTGGTTATAAATTTATGACATCAAATTCTTATATTCTTGATAAATATGACATTTAGAAAAATATAAAAAAAAAATATTAAATATATTATAAAGTTTAATAGACAATCTCAACGTATTCGAAATACCAATAACCTTTGTTCGAAAGAGAAAAAATAGTTTTAGTTGTCGTTGATATAATCTAAAAGTTAATAGTTTGATCTCTCATGATCATAATTGAAGAAAAAAAAATCTGGATGAATTACTCAGAATTCTTCCCAACGAAGTTGTCTAATGACCCGTTAAAATCTGGTACTAAAAAAATGACCTGTTAAATTCTGATTTAAAAAATATGGTTATTTCTTAATTAATTTTTTTTTAAAAAAAATTATAAGATTAATTTATTTTTTTATTTAAATTATTATTCTAAAATAAAAAAGAAAATGGGACTCACTACATCCCCATCAGCTTTAGCCGAGCGGCAGCTTAACTCACAACTGAAGAAACCGATAACCACCACCTCCACCACCGCCACCACGTCCACTCTTTCTCGCCCAAAAAAATGCAATCCTCTCCGGCGCCGCCGTTTGCCGCCCCCTCCCCCGCCGCCGTCGCCCTCAAAGACTCCAAAACCACTCTCTCCATCATCCTCGCCACCGCCCTCTTCTCCCTTATTTTCTTCCTCTCCATCTCCTCCTCGCCCACTTCTCCTCCGCCGCCCTCCCACGCCGCCCCAACCCGACCCTTTCCTCTTCCCCACCCGCCAGGCCCATCGGACTGTCTTCCATAGCAGCAATGCTTCTTCCGATCCCACTCCCCCTTCTATCGCTTATCTCATTTCCGGATCCAATGGCGATTTCGATCGATTCTTCGCCTTCTTCTCGCCGTTTATCATCCTAGGAACCACTACCTTCTTCACCTTGATCTTCCGCTCCTCAAACGGAGCGCGATTCTCTTGCCCTCGCCGTCGAATCTGTTCCCATTTTCAGAGCTGCTCAGAATGTCGATGTAATTGGTAAGGCTGATTTTGTGTATCTCAAAGGCTCCTCCGCAATTTCTTCGACGCTTCACGGTGCTTCGCTGCTCCTCCACTTGTCGCCGAATTGGGATTGGTTTATTCGTCTCTCCGCCGATGATTACCCACTTGTCACGCAAGACGGTATGTTTTCTGGAAATTTTCATCTGGTATGGACTTTTCCCCCTTTTTTGAGGATGTTGTTTATTGAGTGTTATTCTGTGGGTTCTTTAGATCTTCTTCACATTCTGTCATTTCTGCCTAAGGATATGAACTTCGTAACGCATTCGAGTTACATTGGGTGGAGAGAGTAAGATCATCACTCTTTCAAAATTCAATGCTTTCTTAAGTTGTAACGTATTTTTTCTGAACTGCCAACTCTTGTTCTTGTGTGTTGATGAAAGGGCTAGGAAATTGAAGCCAATAATTGTTGATCCTGGGCTTTATCTTTCTGAGAAAACTGCCATGTTCTATGCCACCCAGAAGAGGGAATTGCCTAATGCGTTTCACTTGTTTTCAGGTAGGCCTTCATCTTTCCTAACCTTTTGAATGATTGCTTGCATCTTCAGTTTAATGATTATCTGTGGAGCTTCAATAGCTTCTGGATAATGGGTCTACCTTGGGTCTTGGGATGGTGCAATATTAGTTATAAAGTTAAGATATTGCAAACTGTAGATGTTTAGAAGATGGGGCTTCTGGTTTCATTCCAAGAAGTCTATTAAGTTCATTGGTATTGTTTATAAATACTGGATTTGCTCTCAACAACACTCTTATGTACACTATATGTCTATAGTTTTGTATATGGTGGGGGCTCTGTTATTGGGAAGCTGTCTATATGTGATTTTAGTTTTATAGTTTTATGGTGGGGGCTCTGTTATTGACCATAGCTCTTGTTAGGACATAGGTGCTCAACCTAGAGATCGGAGATTCAGGTCTCCCAACCCACATTTCACCCATCATTCTTCATTTGCCAACTTGAACATTGCTCAACAAGTCAAGACATTGTCCTGACTAAGAGATCATAGGTTCATATCTCTACCTCACATGTTGTTGAACACATCGTTCATCTTTTTCTTCTTTTTTTGGTGAATTAAAAACTGTTTTTGTAATTCCTAACCGAAAAATGGTGATTCCCTCGACTTGGAAATGCCATCCTTGTGTGATTCGTTTTCCATTTTGATGCTGTGTATGTATGTGTTTTAGTATCTCAATTAGTATTGCCTGTCTTTCTATCAGAGTGTGTGTGAGTGAGAGGAAGAGATGAACTTGTGGGGTAGTCTATATTTTCATTTGATAGGGAAAGCAAGAGAGAGGGATTTTCTTTGGCAATTGTCTATCTTCTCATATCATGTTATCCAATACTAAGAGATTGAATCCAACATGAATGTTGATGTTCAGTTAAGCATGTAGGTTTGATCTATAATGTTCCCTTAAACTAAACCCTTCTCACACCGGAGATTAACAATTTTTCTGCAGGTTCATCTCTTTCTATTCTAAGTCGAAATGTTGTCGAGTTTTGCATCCTTGGAACGGATAATCTTCCAAGAACTCTATTGATGTACTTCTCGAATACTCAATTTGGCCACTTGAACTATTTTCCAACCGTCCTCTGTAATTCTCGTCAGTTCAACAAGACAATCCTTAATGATAATTTACTATTTGCCATATTTGATAAGCCACCTAAAGAACAACCCCAAGTCCTCGGCCCCTCTGATTTTGATCTCATGATTGAGAGTGGAGCAGCCTTCGCCACAAGATTTAAGTTGAACGACCCCGTCCTCAACCGTATTGATAATGAGATCTTGAATCGCGGTCCCGGACATACTGTGCCTGGTGGGTGGTGCTTGGGGGAGCCTGGAAATGATACATGTCTGGTCTGGGGAGATGCAGATGTAATTAGGCCAGGTTTAGGAGCAAGAAGACTTGAAAAACGAATTGTTGGATTGCTTTCAAATGGTACGTTTAGATTGAACAGGTGTGTAGTTGTTGAATGACTCTTAACAATTGAACATCCCCAAAAGAAAACAGAAGGGGAAAAAATTGATGCAAATCGAGGTAGTGGAATTTGTCATCTTGATTGATTCTTTAGCCCTCAGCGAGCTTTTAGGTCATTTAGTTGTTAACATTAACCGGATGGGTACATATATATATATAACATGTGAAATATTGTAACTCTTGACCGTTGGGTCAGGGACATATATCTAATTAAGCGTTGGTGAAAGGAAATTAAAGTTTACTCATTGAACAAAAGTATCTAGTTTCACAATTTTGTAATTTTTAAAAATTAATTAATCTATTACATATAAGTTTTGAACATTATGTCTAATGGATTTTGAACTTATAATTTTAAGTATAATAATTTGGTTAATTTTAAAAATTTTGAAAACTTAGGACTTGTTTGTTAGAGAATCTAAAAACATAAATTTGAAAATGATGGAGTAAATGAAAGCATAATTGTATTTGTTGTTTTTAGATATGCGTTTGTCAGCAAAATTAAGAAATTGAATTCTTATTTAAAAAATTGTAAACTACTTGTAGTTACCCATTATATACTAGTTGACAATAAACTAATAATAATTTATTTACAAATATGGTGTTATTTTAAAAGATTGTATAATTATTATTTTGTAATATTATGTATTGTATAGGATAAATTAAAACTTTTGTCCCTAGAGGTTTTGTGGCTTTAATTAAAATTTACTCCTATAGTTTGATAAAAGCTTCATAAATAGTTCATATGTAAAGACTATTTGAGAGGATTTAGTTATATCAAATCATAGGAACTAATTTCTAAATTTTAAAGTCATATCATATGAACTAACTTTTAATTTTATCCAAACCATAGGGACCAAATTTAGATCATCATCCATGTTTTAATATTTTTAAAAAATTGAATAGAGTTTATAACATAGAGACCATTTCTAAATTTTTTACTAATCCAACCCATAAAATTTTCATATATTTGAATCCAATGTAATTGAAATGAGTCGATAATTCAACTCAAATGGTAGGAATTGGGTTTAGGATCACCCTGCTTATAACCAGCCAAGGAGTTGGGAAGTAAGTGAAATTACTCACTCATCCATCCATTTAATCTTTTTTGTGCGTAAAACACGACAAAGAGAGCAGCGAAAAAGCAACCAGCTAAGTGGTTACAAAGGCCATCAGAAATACAACAGAGGATGTATTTTATGGGCAAAACTCTGAATTTCACAAAGAACCATTTTGAAAACAATTGTTCATGATAATCACACAAAATCATGATTGTGAAGCTAGTGAGCGGTGAATAAGAAGATTAAATGATAATACTTGACTTCCCAAAGAAACATCCAGTAACCTACGTTAAGCCACGTTCTTTCTCTCCTCTCCTCTCCGTGGCTACTAGCATTAGGTCTTCCAATGCATCGGCTTTGCCATAGGGTGTAGAAGAGCTCGATCTTGTGCGATCGAAGAACGTCAGAAAACTCCAAAAAAAGTTGCTATTGCAAAAATTAAGAAGAGTACGCCGCCCAAGTAGCCGACCTGATAGAAGGTAGAGTGAGTTGTTGCATTAGTGATTAAGGGAAGCAAAGAGAAGTTAATGCATGTTTGGGAGTGATTTTGAAATGGTTGAGATCACTTTTGTCATGCTCAAAATCACTTTGAAACATATCTTTAATTACTCAAAATCAATTTAATATTTTACATCTTTAAATACAATTTGTTTTGAGTGATTAAAATCATGTTTCAAAGTGATTTTAAAAATAATAAAATGATTTTAATCATTTGAGAATCATTCTCAAACATGTCAAACAGGGGACTTACCAGTTTTTCAGAAATGTAGTTGGCAAGAAATGCTCCTCCTAGAATGGCAATGGTAGTTGCAATTAGGTGTCCAGTGATAGCTCCCGTCGCCACACCCCATGGAGACTGTGTGAAGAGGAAATTGAAAGAGATATATGATTAAAACTTGAAATGAAAATGAAAATGAAAATGGAGAGAGAGAGAGAGAGAGAGAGAGAGAGAGAGAGAGAGAGAGAAGCAGGCTTAAATACAGAAAATCGAACCTGCGCAGCTCCAAGAGCAATGGTTGCAAGCATTGAGCGATCGCCCCATTCCTAATAACAACATAGTATTTCAAACTTCGAGTACTTGCACATGAATCTTTTTTTAATGCAAACACACTCGTTAAAATTCATAAAGAGCTTTAAGTCCTCTCAAGTTGATGAACTAAATATGACATTCATTCAGGTAGAATTTACGAATGTGATGCAAATTGATAGAGAGAAGGCAAGTCTACGATACTCTTTTAATGTAATCGCTCATGAAGTCATTATAGGTTATGAAATTAGTAAACCCTTAGATTTTGGCGATCTTTAACGAACTTCTCCTATCGTGATTTTTACACACGATGTGATTTTAAAGTATTATGTTTTTGTTATTCATTTCTGCTGAAATAGTAATGATTAAAAATTACTTACGGCGAAAAATATAAGGCTGAACGACTTCCAGATGATTTCAAGTGGATTGGAGAGCCGTTTTGAAACCTGATAACAATTATAAAAGGTTTATCATAAGGCAGAATTAGCTACAAATGCACTTGCATGTAACGGGTGGACAGGAAGAGCATGTGTGAAACTTTCAGTCCCAGGGTCAGACAAATATGAAATATGCTGATACTACCCAAGACAATTGAGCAAAGAAGCAATAGTTTTTTAGATAGAGACTTTATGAAAACAGAACTCCAAACCTAGAGGAAACTAATAGTTGGGGATCTACCTTTTCTTTAACAAGCTCCTCCGCTTCGACATATTCATCAAGTTCCGGGCCACTCTCATCACCTTGTTTTGGAATACTCGAGGGAAGATCCCATGCATCTTTAATGGACTTGAGACCAAAGAACAATAGAAGAGTTACTGCCGCATATTCCCCAATTGGTAATGCTACATGAATGATAGCAAGTAAATATCGTTAGAATTATGGACCTAAAACTATGCCTATAGCAGTATTATTTATTATGACAGAAAATATCAAATATAAAATTGTACTTTTAATAAAACAAAGTTCACTAGCTTAAACAATAAAGCCAATATAACATTATAAAGCACATATAGATTAAGACTAGTACAATAAAAGGAAAGAAGAGCCAAAGTTATTGTCCTCACAGAAAAATAAGCATGAAAACGAAAAATAAGCATGAAAACGCTATGTTCAAAGAGATTAAAAGCCATCAATGCATTAATACTGATAAAAAAATACAATACAAAGAACCGTTCTCTTAGAACTAGTTAAAGTCAAAATTGAAGTAAATGCTAGAAAAACCAAATAGCTTCAGCTTACTTGTCTGGAACTGGGCAGGTACCGAGTGAAATATCCGTCCAATTATAACTGAGAGGACTGTCATAAGTGAGAGTGCTCCCATAGATCCTAACAGAACCTGTTCAAGAATTCAATACCTGAATAGAATTTTCAATTCCTAACCAAGTGATATGGAACAAAAGAAAACACGGAACAAAATGCAAGAGAGATGTAAGCTGAGAGGGGATATACCAGTCCTTTCTTATATTGCATGGCCAAGAGTGCAGCAATGAAAAACGTCTGTCCAAAAGAGAAGGTATAAGCTGAAGTTGCCTCTGAATTCTAAGAGGGTGAGACTAGAGATGCTAGAAGAGGAAGTTAAGCAATAAAACCCTGTAAACATCTTGAATTTTTTAATATTTTGGTTACTCCACTTGAAATTCTCTAAATTGTAATGTGGTTGAAGAAGGTCAATTTTAAAGCTTCCATGTCTCAGTGGATTGATTGCGTATCTTAGTTATTTAAATTCTTTTATTTATCTATATTTTCTGCCATAAATTATGAGGTTGTATACAATCCTTCTACCAATAGCCAAAATTTAGAATCTGGATAAAATTGGGGTGGTGGGGTGGAGGTTTAATATAGACAAAGTTCCAATGAAAAAAGTCACCTTGTCTCCAATTTCAGAGACAAATATTAATGAGAAGGCAGCAGTGAACCCTGACTTTGCAACTGCAGCCAAGATTGATGAAGGTCCTCCCTTCACAAAGGCAATCAGTGAGAATACTAAACCACATCCAATTAGTACTAGCGCAATAGAAAGAGGATAAGGCAATCCCTTTGGAGATTTCTCACTGCAAAAACATAGAAGATATATAAATGAGTGAGGAAGAAGAAGAGATATTGGTTCCTATGAGAGCCAAATGCGTCTTGGATTCACTATTAAAAAGGAAGGCGGTAAAATCAGTTTTACACAACAAATTCTTGAAGTTGTCGTTGACTACATCAACTCAGTGAAGCAATTAGCATGACTACAGGTCAAATTCACTGTTTACTAAACAAAACTCCGTAAAATATGCAACGGAATAGAAATCCCAGAAACCAGATTAGTTCATTTTAAATGATAATGAATAAATACAATGGAAACTTTAACCATTGCTCCGGAGTAGTAATTGTAAATAAAAGCATATAGTGCATTACCCTAGCCATAGTAACAGAAATCGAATATTCAATACAACATCCATAAGTTTCCTCTTCAACTCAGAAAAATCAAAACAAAAACGAAGTAACTCACGTTTTAGATGAACTGATATCAACAGGTGCACTACTGGAAACAACATGCTGGCCCTCCTTTTCCTCTTCGTGCTTGTATCCATCGGATCCGATACTTACATTCGACGAATGTGCTCTGATTTTACCGTACGTCCCGTTCAATCTCGTCACTCTTCTACGTTTCACTGTAAGCAATACACTCATTACTCACCCAGTATGTTCACAGAACGCACAGAATGCGCATATCAACAAAAGAATCATCCGTAGATTATTTGAAGAGACTCGAACAATCAGTTTCACTTAACTTTGCATAACTAATCTACTTATGATGCAAACTCACAGCATTTGGAAATTGCAAAATCAAAAACCAAAACCAGATAATTACACATAAACAGTGGAAATGCAAGAGAAAATTACGCGATGTCGGTACGGTCTTAGCAAATATACCGCCAGAAGCAGAACGACACGGCAAAGAATCAAGCAAAGGCGAGAAGGGAAGCTTCTTCCCTGTTGAAACGAACGGCGAACGAACCACTAATCCTTCCATATCTCGTTCTCTTTTCCTTCCTATAACGTCATATTCGCCTACTTAAAAACCATAGTTGTCGCCGGCCGGCGGCGGTTGAAGCGGAAAACAGCTCCGAACTGATGTTGAATCTCCGCCAACAAATACGTATCTGAGTTCCGAAGATTGCCACGTCGCAGTTGCAGAGATAAAACGGGATGCTTGTTTCGAACTTGTACAATGAAATATTGATAAAAACTGAAGCCTACGGCGTCGTTTTCGTCTAAGGCCCGGCCCATATATGTGGCTCACACATGGGCTCATCATGTGACTGTTGGGCCTGAGCTTTAGGAACGGCCCAATTACCCTTTTCTTTTGGGCCTGCGAGCCACGTTGAAACTTGGGCTTTTAACTTCAATTTTCGACCCAGTTAGGATTGATATGGAGGAAAAAATAAACCATAGGGTACAGGTGATATATTAATATTTATAGGAAAACCATTTCAAATGACAATGTTGAAAATATTTACAAATAATAGTAAGATATCACAGTGTATCTGCGATAGATCGTGATATACCGCAATATACTACTATCGGATAAACACATATAATAGTCTATCGCGGAGATTGTAATATTTTGTTATTATTTACATTTTCTTGTATTTGAAAATAATTCATGCTTATACATAAATATACATACTACGGTTATACCTTAATGTAAGGTAGTCATGAAAAATGTTTGATAATTTGTTTTTAATGATCTTGGGGAAAATACAACTTTAATATGCATAATTCACGATCAAAATTTGAAAAGTGAATAAAAAAATAGTAATTCTAGAAAAAAATTTATGGTTGAATTATGAAATTGGTGGATCCTATAGTTTAAAGTTAGAAATTAGTTCCTATGGTTAATTGAATCTACCTAAATAATCCTTGTGGTAGAAATATTTATGAGGGATTTATTAAACTATAGGGACTATTTATGAGGTGTTATCAAACCATAAATATTAAATTATAACTTTTAGAAATATAGTGACTAAATCAATAATAATTTATTTTAAAAGGAAAAGAAAAAGGTAATTTGGTATCATTTCTATAATGAATTAGTAAGGTAGAAAGTTATGGGCGTTTAGTGTGACATTCTTTTGAAACTATAGACTAAAGTCATGGGGTAAAGGGCACGCTTTGGAATTCTTTTCTAAATTAGAAATCATGTCATTGGTCATTAGAATATGGGTTGGTAGACAATTTGACATCAGTTAACAAAATCTAAACATATTCTTCTTTTTTAATTTTGTTTATTTGTCACAATATGTGTAACATATTTATTATCATTTAGTGTATTAAGAAAAAAAAAAAAAAGAAGTATTTATTTGAATTTAAGATGAATAACATTTTAAAGAGAGACAAATTGTTGAAATAATCCTCTAACATGGAATGACCTTTTTAAATGCAAACTTCAAAACCAAAAATCCTATATATATAATTAAAATTAAATACTTTAAAATTGAAACATAGATTTGAAAAGTTAAATCTATGTTTCGCAAGTGAATTTTATGACATGTTTGGGAGTGATCTAAAACTGTTAAATTCAATTTTTCGTTTTCAACATCATGCAGAAAATGTTTTGAATCATTCCAAACTAATTTTAATGGTATGAAAATTGGGTTTAAAAATTTAAAATTAAACACTAAATTGATTTTGAGTGGTTAAATGTATGCTTAAGAGTGATTTTAAATAAGACAAAATAATGTTAATCATCTAAAAATTACTTTCAAATATGCACTTACTTGTAAAGTATGTGTTTGCTACTTTTTGTCGGTTATGTATAAATCCATATTTCTAAAATCTATACACTAAATTTACATATATTTATTAATTTAAAAAATACAAATATGTGCTAGAAAACTCATATTTTCCACCTAAAATTTATATGTATAATCCGATTAGAAACTCAAACTTGTTAGAATCACAAATAAAACATATATTTTGCAATTTATTTTTTGAAAAGATACTCATGCTTTACAATTCCTACATGAAAATGGTGGAAATTTTAAGGTAGATAAACTAGGGGAGGTCTAGTCCTGTTTGTTTAATTAGGGAAAAAAATTCTTATCCTTCAACAATGGAATTATACACCAACCAATACATTACATGTAGGTTTGAAATTACAATTTTTATCAATAATTTTGTGGGGGTAGTTTGTTGTGTTATTTTTTTATTTATTTTTTCCCTGTCACCAATGTTTTTTTAGATAAGGTAAAAATTAAAAATTTATGTAAATAAATTTCAACACCATCTTAAAAAGAAAACAACACAAATTATAAAAAAAAAAGAGGTCATATACTCAATATTACTCTTCCTAAAATTTAGTCCCCTCTTTTGTTTTGTTACTGAAGAATATTATTCACACACAAAGAAAAAAAAAATAGAAAATCAATTTTAGAATTTATAGAATAAAGGACAGAAATACCTTAAAACTTGGAATTATATTAGAACGGTGTGGTCAATGCAGCATCATTATTATTTTTTCATAAATGCTCGATCTCACTTTCTTATCTTCGTGTCTTAATGGAAGTTCATATCCATTTTGTTGTCATTTTCTTTTTCATAATTAAAACTATCTCAACAAACCTTCTTTATTCAATGCATAACTACACTTCCTACATGGATAATTTCATTTATTTTTATATTTTTGTTGTATTTTTTTATTCTAATTATTTTAATTATTCAATGATATGTTATTTAAAAATGTGAGAAAAAGTCGATTTTCCTTCCTTTTTAAGGAGTTTTTAAAAGGTGGTTAGGGCTTTTTAATCGTCTTCTTCCATATAATTCTTTCTTTTAGGGACACAGTCTAATTTCTATATATACGATTTCAAAAGATTTTGTAAGCTACAAATTCAAAGAAGATTCTAAGATTGTTTAGTTGCACACAAGTATTCTTGAAGGGTGTTGTATTGTGGAAGTGGAGTAGTGAATTATTCAATGCAAGTGGATGCACGTCTTGTCTAAGAACAGCCGCCTCAACCCAAAAATTACAGACTTTTCTAAACCCTTAATTTTAGATTGAATGTTTTGACATTTAATTGTTTGGCTTTAGAATTTCTATCTCTTTATTTACTGTGGTAACTTTTTGAAAACAAGTTACACAATTAAAAAGAAAAAAAAAATCAATAATTTTTAATTTTAGCAATTGAGTTAGAAATTAATATATTAGTGACAAAAACATATTTGGATAACTGATTTGTTCTTCCAAGTTCCAATACATCATTTTCTAAATTAGTAATTTTTGTTTCATTAATATCACTTGATATAGAATTTTAAATTCCAAACTTTTTGTTCCGAAATAGAGTCTGTAGGATTCGAAACACATATTTCATAAATGCTAATATAAATACTATATGACAATTGCTAATATATATATTATATATTAGTTAAGCTATATTTGCTTTGACGGATAAATAATAATTAAAATAGAATTAATATTTTAAATTCAATCATCGCAATTTTAATTCTAAACATATAAAAGTTGAAATATACCTCTAAATTTTCACAACAAACCTCAATTTCTCAAAAACATGTTCATCAATAGTAATCAATTTATCAATCAAGTCTTTACCAATATATATTACAAATAATTTAATTGAAAAATTAACAAAAGAATAATTCTACCATTTTGGTCCAAATATTTAACATAAATCAGGAGACCAAATATTTTGGTCATATAACTCTAGTTTATATACAATCTTTTTTTTTTTTTTTGTTACATTTGAAACTCTTATGCATTTGCAAAATGATGTTAAGGCTACAAAATGAGACTTGAGATTTTTAAAAATTAATCAATAAAATAAAATAATTGGTAAAACGATATTTTTCAATAACTTTTAAAAAAAGAATTTCTCCCTTTAATCCTTTTTTATACGTGGCTTGTTTTAATGTAGTCAACACATTTTTTGTTTTTTTGTCATGTTTATTTTTTTATTTATTTAGAAATTACGAGGTTGTGAACAATAATAAGGTGCCAAACACAATGACTTAAAAGACCACCTTAATAACAATATAAATATATATATATATATATTATATATATATATATATTATATAATATTATATATATATATATTATATAATATATATATATATCTAACAAAAAAATAAGGTGCCAAACAACCGTTTACAAATATTAGAATTGATTTTAGTGATGGAAATGATTTGTGGTTTCTTCAAAGGAAAGGATTGTAGAATTGGATTAAGACCTCCACTTTGGAGAAGAGTTGTAAACCAAAACAACATATCTTCAAGCAAATTTAGTCAAAATCATTATATAAAATTTGGTTATAAACCTTAAAATTGACTTGCTTATGATCGTCACAATGGGATCCAAATCATTCCAATAGATAGTCTTTTAATGTATATCTATTTTTTTTTTTTAAAAAAAAAACAATCTATAGCATTTTATTTGTATAATTAAATTTAACGTATAAGTCTTCTAACCCTATTTTTTTGGGGATAATTTAGTTTGTAAACTCATATAACAAAATTGTTTTAACCTTCTCAATGCATTTAACAAATATTTAGACTACATATCTTTAAATTAGATATCATACTCTATATTTATCACATAAGATTTTAAACCATTGCATGGATTAATGTAATAATCGAAAAATACTAGAATTGAATTAGATAGGTAGAAGAATTTCTTTATTTATGAATATTTTTCATCTTCTCAATCTGACTTATATAGGTAGAATTATATCATAATTTTTTTGACACTTTAGTTGATTTTTGTTCGAATAATTGTTTTATCGAGTAATCTTAAGTTGATTTTAAACTGAATCAAGTGAAGTAATTATAATAGAATATATAAATTGATTCATTTTTTAAAGTTCTTTGTTATCTTATATTCACTATTTTTTTTTTTAAAAAAAAAAAAACATATGAGATGGAGAGCTCAAACCTCTAATTTTTTTGATATGATATATATTTTAATCGGTTGCTAAATTTAGGTAAGTCTTTTATAATATATAAGGCGAGTAAAGTTTACTACTATTCATCTATTAGCCAATTTGATTTTACTCACAATTAACACATTGATAAAACATATTAACTCACATCAAAAGATTTATCATTTTATAGTTAAAGAAGTGAATAGAATAATATACATGGTTACTAGTATCATAATATAGCTTAATTTTTTTCTTTTTTTTTTTCTTTTATTTTAAGAAATAGACAAAATTCATTAGACAGAATTTACCAATTTTAAGTTTTTAATATTTGCTTATTTATACTGATTCTATTATCCAATGGACATGAAAATGAGATTTAAACCTTAAATAAATCATTTTTTTTAAAAAAATAAAATTATAAACAAAGATGCTCATATCAAATTCTCTTTGTCTTTGTCTCTCTCTCTCTCTCTTTTTTTTTTTTTGAAGGTTATAATAGAAATGGAAAATTTTAAAGTTTTATTTGAAAAAATGACAAAAATGTTTCAAAATTGTAAAAATAGCAAAATGAATTTAAATAATAAAAAATACAAATTCATAAATGACCAACTATTCAAAGACTAAAATATTGAGTATAAATAGACAATGCATCAAAAACAACTCGAAAATTGCAAATAAACTTCATCTAAACTTCTAGAAGCAAAAAAATTACCATCTCAACCAAAAACTAAAACACAAATAGCATGGTCAAAATCTTAGAAACAATTCGAAAATCTAATTTGCCAATATGGTCCTCACCGAGAAACAATTGGTGCATGTTTCTTCAATGGACGACCACAATGGTGTGTTGTGGTGCGATGGTCACTAGTGGTGGCATGCAACTGCTTAGAGAACCAGTCGATGATGAGCAAAAGAAGATTCGACAATTATGCAAATTGAAATGTAGCAAGAGAGGGTGATGGTGAGAGAAAAAATAATAAAATGTTCTAAAGGAGGTGACCCAAGATGTGATTGTGATAAGGAGGAGAAAGAAAATGATGGGATAAAAGGATGTAAAGTAGAATTAGGGTTTTTTTTTTAAATATGTAGGGAGGAAAATACTTATATTTTTTTTTTTTTACAAATATTATAAATATATTAAGACTTTGGAAATAAGGGTTAGTTTTTTTTTTTTTTAAAAAAATGAAACAATATAAAACAAATCTTATCAAAATAATAAATAGGTATATAGATATGTTCTATATACCACTAATGTATTTACCATTAGATTACGTTTTAAAAAGTATAAACTATATATTAATGATATACACAAAAAAATAATATAATAACAAAATACATAAACAAATAATAAAAGATAATAAAACAGAATCGGATAACAAAAGATAGATTCAAATAAACACGAAAAATGAAGGTTAAAATCGCATAACTTCACACTACAATTACATTGTATGTTTAAATGTAAATTAGTTAATCTCATAATTTCATGTTACAATTATATTCCCATCGAGGGCAAACTGAAAATACATTTAACTTAAAGGTTGAAGAGAAAGTTCTGCTTCTGCTAAATTATTATTCAAATATATAGCATATTTGCAAGATTCACATGTTAGAAAATAGTCAATCACCACACAAAAATCAGAACTCCAATTCTCTGGATTCCCATAACCGCGAAAGTTTCGATTTATTGTAGTGTCTAACTTTGATTTTCTCCGATAAACAAGATTTTATCTTCTTTAACCGAAAAATAAAGAAAGCTAATTATAATAATGAAACAAAAGAAAATTGAATCGTCATACAAGAACAAATGAGGAGGAGAAGAGGAAAATCGATAGATCAATGGAAAGAGGAAAAGAAAAGTTTAATCCGTTGTAAAATCCTAGCAAAAACAATAGCTTGTGAAAAAACCACAACAAAAACATAAATCGATAGACACTTTATGTGAGTAACAAAATTGATGGCTATTTTTTTTTACGATAATGATGGGTAATTTTTTTTTTCAAAATATTAAAATAATATAAGAATCTAATAATATAAAATAATTTAAACCTTCAAGGATATGAGAAATATTCAAATAATTAATTAAAAATATGTATAAAATTATGAAAAACAATTCAAAGATTTGAATATGTATAATGTAATGAAAAACAATTCAAAGATAAGAATACATTTGAAATTTGATTAGATATGGAAATTTAAAATATAAATTTGGTAAAAAAAATATGAATATTTAATTTAAGTGAGATTAATATTGAAAAGTGGTTAAATAGAATTCAAATTAATAATAAAATATGCAGAGATTATGTCAACTATACTAGGAAAATCAAGAAGACAATTGTTGAGGAAAACCAGCAATTACCTTTTGCACAGAACTAACCTTCTGTTTTGCCCTACGCTCCCACTCAAAAAAAAAATAAAAAATTAATTTATAAAAATTAAATTTCCAGGCACGTGGGTGAACAAAAAGGCTGGGAAGACTTTTGACTTTGGTTTGTAAATGGCGGTGGATATCAAATATGAGCCAAGTTCAACCAATCACTCATTCTTTTTGTTCACAAAAAAGTCCAAAACTTTAGTTGAAATAATAGGTTGACCCCACAAGCCCCCTCTCACAAAAAAAGTTAATTTTCTCTCTCTTATAATTCTAAGGTTAGAAATATAGTTTCAGTCGAGGGATTTAATCGGATCTACGTGGACTGGGTTGAGGTTTTTATTTTTATTTATGTTTGATTACATTGTAATTACATATTAACGCCAAACACTAAAGTAAGTAATTCCTTAAAAGTCTAAATCTTGAAATCTAGATATCAAAATTGAAAAGAAACTTAAATCTCAATGACAAAATTGTAGTATTTTGAAACTTAATGGACTAAATTAAATCTAACTTAAGGACTAAAAGTATAATATTGTGAAACATTTGAGCTAAAGGGAAGCTATAACCCAAAACCTAGCGACCAAAATATATTTTTATCTATGATTTATTGAAACTACATGGACTAAGATTAGATATTTAAAAGTATATATGAATTAAAATTGAACAAATTCCAAAATATACCGGGATTGAAATGGTATTGTAAGGTTAAGAAATAGTTTTAGTCCTTAACATAACATGTAATCATGATCTCATTCACAAAGATTTTTTATGGTTTGATTTCCATTTGAAAAGCATGGGGTTTCTATTGGAAAACCCACTTTTACCGTTAAAATAAACCTTGTTGATATTTATGTCCACTTACTTGATTCACCTAGAAGTCCTTCACCACACACCTTGCATAACCGCTAATCAATGGTCTTGTGCAAATTCGTGGAACCGCTAACATCATATTCTCTATCATGGTAAAGCGAACATGCCACGAGGATGAATTTGTCTTCTTCAAAGGAAGTCATCGTCTATATTTCATGTGCTCAAACCCCAGGAACCTATCTTATGGTCGAAGACTATCTTCTTTGAACCTAGCTTGTATCAGCACATCCTTGATTTGCACTTGCCAGAAGTCGAAGTTGATCATCCCATCAAATCTCTCCACATCAAACTTTACTAGACTCATAAAACTTGACACACATTTGCTTCATTCATAGCAAATCAACAAATAGTGAACAACCCACACTATTTACAAGAGTATTACAAGAGCACTCTCTCAAAAGTTTTAACTACTCACACATTTTTCCCACTCTCCAACTAAAGAATACAAAAGAAATTTAATTAGAGTTAGCATATTCAAGCTTAAAATGTTTCCAATTAGGACAACTTGAAATTAGAGACATAAGCTCATTTTATAAGTTTGGAGTCCAATTCCATTATTCAATTTAACTGATGTGGGACAAACTGCACTATCAAAATCCAACAATTTCATCTTACAATTAATTGACAATAAGAGTAATTATCATCTCGTTTTCAAAGATAGTTGATAGTCCGATATTTATTAGAAAAATATGGTATTTTATCTTAGAACAAATCAATTACGAAAGTATAATTCGTACTTTTTAATTATAAAAATATTATGATATCTTTTCATCTTTCTAACGTAGGATATCAAACATTTTGTCCAATATGGAAACAAGTGACACAAAGCTACCTTAGACATTGAAGAAGACTGAAGAAGTGTGGATCGAGGATTGCTTTCCGGTTAAATATTTAGATGAGCTGTTTTTATTTATATTTCTTATAAACTTGAATTAAAAAAAAAAAAAAAAAAAATCAATCCCTCATGCGTTGTTGATAAGTCTGAATTTCTACCGTTGAGATAAAAACCTGATTGTTTGATTTGTGTCAAAATTCATTAAAGGATAGTTATTTCGTTATTTATTTTGATTTTTAAAAATTAAATTTATAGATATTATTATTATTTTTTATTGTTACCTATTTTGTAGGAGTATTTTTAAAAAATCAAGTCAAATTTCGAAAGTTAAAAAAAAATGGCTCCATTTAATAACTATTTGATTTTTTGTTTTTAAAAATTGTGTTTGTTTCCCACAATTTTTTTTATTTATGGTTTTCATATTTCCATTGTGAACAATTGAATTCTTAACAAAATTTCAGAAACAAAAATAAGTTTTGATTTTTTTTTTTTTTAGTTTTCAAAATTTAACTTTGAGTTTGAAAACTCTATTAAATGTTTACAAGCTTAATTTTCGAAAACAAAAAAATAAGAATATCAAATAGTTATCAAACAGAGTCAAAATTTTTGAAAATTTATTTTGTTTCTGGAATTTGACGAAGAATTCAAATGTTTGGTTTTGATTTTGAATACACTATTAAATGTTTATAGGCTTAATTTTCAAAAACAAAAAAATAAAAAGACCAAATGATTATCAAATGGGACCTTACCCAATAGTGTCATAATCTTTTAAATTTTTGTTATATTTTTGGAATTTAACTAAGAATTTCAAATGTTTAGATAAAAAATATAAAAATAAGGAAGTCATTAAAAAAAAAAACATGCACGATCTTAAAATAAAAAAAATCAAATGTGTTAATTTTGTATATTATATTGAATAATCAACTTAATGAATTTCATTGTAAACAGACATTAAGAATAATAGAAAATGAAAATATTAAAAATATATATATAAATTAGGAAAAATCATAAACCATAAATTTCTTTAACACCTTTCCTCAAACTCAAGGTGGTAGAGTAGCAACCAACTTGAGTTTGTGAAGCGACCGACATGAGCTATTAACAGAAACAAAATAAAAATCCCAAATCAAATCAAAGCAGATCTGGATTGGAGATAGAACGTATGAAAAACTATAACACATAAAACTTTTGGGCGGATAACAGAACCCACAAATAACTAAAATAAGGAGAACTTCTGGGCTGGAAACAGAGATCTTCATAAAGATCTAAAACAGAATTTGTGAACGGTTATTTGAAAATGGATCAAAGACCCTGAAAGACCTGAAAACAAAAACAGAGACTCACAAATGCATATCTAAAAATGAAACAGAACTAGTGACAGAGATAGAGGTAGTTTAAAACCTAAATGCATTAGACTTTCTTGGTAACGATAACGATCTGCCTCAGTCAATGACCACTCGATGGAGGCAAAGATCGAACATGGCTATGGCGGCTAGAGTTCGATAAAACAAAACATTAAGGCTCTGATACTATGTTAATTTTATATATTATATTGAATAATCAACTTAATCAGAATGAATTCCATAATAAATAAACACTAAAAATATAATAAAAGAAAATAGCATAAAAGGAAAATATAAGTTAGAAAAAATCATAAACTATAATTTTTTTTGTAACAAAATGGTTATTAAACAAAATCTTAGGATGTATTTGGTTTAACTTTTCAAGTGTTTAATATTGAAAATAAGTCATTTTGAACAAAATTAAGATGTTTGACAACTACTCAAAACAATTTTTGAAACACTTTCAACATATATTTTAAATCATTTTTATAAAAATACTTTAAATAAAAATGACTTATTATTAAAGACATTCTTTTATCTAGTTAATCCAAATACCTCCTTAAACTTATGAGTCTTAAGATTTATAAATAGGAGTTATATATATATATATATATATATATATATATTCGGTCAAATATCTGTCCTACTTTTCAATCAGTTTGAAAAGTTATAGCTTGAGATTCAAAACACCACTTATTATATTTTATTTTTGGTAGGGTTTACTCTTTGTGTTTTACTTGATTTCTAATGTTTGAATAAAATTGAATATTCGTTCTTTCAAAACAAAAAATAGTTTAATATTCATGTTTTCAAAATTAATTTATTACTACTTGAAATTTTACAAGAATTAAAACGGAATCTTAACACAATATAAAAGAGAAATCTATGATCATATAATACTTATTTAAAAGACAATTTAAATAAGAAAACAAAAACAGCTAAGGCAACCATATTAATAATTACCAATTTTTTAATTTATCATAACTTTTTTACATCAACTTGATCATTTCACATGGTTAAATTTATTGTAAATTTGAATCAAATTTTGTTTTTGTTTTCCTTTTGTCTGTTTTCTTTTGAAAAGTTATATAGATTTCACTATTTCACAAATAATTTTTTTTTCTTAAATAATAGCTTTACTGTAAGAATATATATATATATAAATCTTTTCTTAATAGGTGATATTGTTGTTTATTAAATATTGAGATGAGATAGATTGATTCTCATCTAGTTGAAAGCTATATAATAACGAGTATTTGTTTTAAATGGTAAAACTGTTGGTAATATTTTCAAACATAGTAAAATATCATTATAGACATTGATAGAGTGACATTTTATTGTATCCGTAAATAAGTTGATTTATTTTTCTATATTTAAAAACAATAAAAAAATCATAGCAAAAGAAAAATAAAAAATAAAACATATATAGATTTAGAAAATAAAATGTCAATTCATAGGCTTCGATAATTTTTCTCAAATGTAGGCCGGCCCCATGATTTAAATAGATTTTGATTGTGGTTAGAGATGAGATACAAAGGGATGAAAATTACATCTTCTTTGACTTGTTTTCTTTCAAAGCGCCAATCTTGAAAAAAAAAAAAAAAAAAAAATAGAGAGATCCAAATATCTCATTTTTGCATTCAAATGCCTAAATATGGGTAAATCTAAATAAATATAGATGGTTTAGTGTAGGATTTCATACCGGATGATTGAGAATAACATGTGTGAATCAATAATGACTATGTTGGATTGTGCATGAAAAAATTCTATCAAATTTTTTTAAAATAAGATATGTCCATATTTAATTTATGGAATTAAGGATGACAATCTTACATAATTTTAATAGATTAATTAACCAAGAGTATATATCATTCAATATATCGAATAGAACTGATTCAATTATAAATATTTGAAAAATAAATATTTTATTATTTAAACCAACTAGTTAATATATTTAATGGATTATATCTCATTATGATTTAATATTTAATTGTTTTTAATTAATTAACTTGGTATTGGTAATTATAAATTTAATTAATATAAGAAAATATATTTTAATAAACAATATATTATATAAAAGTGAAAATGAGAGAAAAATATGATAATTAAAAAAATATCAATCAAGAATCCTAATTTTTTTAATATCATTATAATATGTTAAAGATGAATAAAGTAACAAAACACAATAAATAATTAACTCGTTATAAATATTCAATAGATAATTGTGATCATGGAAAAATAAAATTTTGTCATCACTTTTCTTTTTTAGTACAATAAAGATAGAGGGATGATTTGGTCTTGATTTAACTATTCTTTATTAACTAATTAAATATGTTTTAAGATATTGATTATTAATTAATCAATAAAATCAGTAAAATCAGTATATTGATTATTAATTAATCAATAAAATCAGTAACTGCATTCATTTAATTAGTTTTGATTTGTAAAAATGAATAAAAACAATTTTTAAAAATGAAATACAATAATTTTGTTACAGTTAAATAATTAATTGCATTGATATTGGTAAACTAATATCAATTATGTTTAATTAAGCAACTATGTTCGAGATAAAAAGTAAAATGAGGGGGGAAAAATAACCATCATCTATGGAAAAAGAGAATGTTTGAGAGTACAATATTTTCATGTCCAACTCAGAAACTTTGTACCAAACAAGATTATTAAAAGTCCTTTATAATTTGTATCTTGAATTCTCTTGAACCAAACGACTCTAAAGATATTTGAAACTCAAACCATTAAAGAAGACGACTTTGGTTTTATACTATTTTAAGTATTTTTTATTTATTAAAAAAACTATTAATAAGAAAAAAAAAGTAATAGAAAAAACTAAATTGCTCCCATATGATAAATCAATGGATTATCTTCCCTCCTATAAAATTACATTGATTCAATGTATCTGTGATTTCAATTTAGCGTATATTTGAAATACATTTTCAAGTGTTTAATTTAAAAAATAAGTCATTTTGAAATAAATCAGACTGTTTGACAATCACTCAAAATAAATTTTTAAGTGTATTTTAATTAGTTTTTATTAAAAATATTTAAATAAAAATGATTTTTTTAAAATGGACCCTTAATCAAAATCGTGTTTTAGATTATACCTAAATGTTAGAATAAAAAATATATGTTAAAGCACCTCGAAAAAATTAATGTAATAACTCAGTCTATCATACTTCATGAACATCACCCATAAAAAGAAAAAAAAATAATGTTTCAAATTCTGTCTTATATATATATATAAAAGTAGGGATCAAATCTCATATCTCAATGTGGATAGTATAAATTTAAGACAATTGAACTATATTCCCGTTGGTTTTATTTTACATGTTAAACTAGGAATATATACATACATACATATACAATGGATCAAAATGAAAAAATAAAAAATAAAAAAAATGCAAGACTGGTATAATTTAAATAATTCCCTTTGATTCAAATTTCAGGCAGATTTGGACCAATGTAAAGCTAGACTTTTCGTCAATTTCTGTCCATTTTTAAA